>NC_069503.1:647572862-647682862 GCF_027579735.1 Bombina bombina
CTAGATATAATGAGAGAGAGAGAGAGAGAGAGAGAATCCAAGGGCAAGTTAAAAACAAGTACTTTATTCTTCAAAGAGTTATAATATCCAGGAGAGTCCAAGATGCATGTTAGTATAGCATCACAGGCAAACTGAAGGCACCACAATACAGCAGCTAATAAATTCTTTCTTTATTAGGATATAACAACCTTAAAAACAGTGACATTTCGGACCTACATGGTCCTTAATCATGCATAGTTAAAAACAACTGAACATACACTTTAAAAAGGGTATCTGGACCAATCAAATTACAGCCTGTATTGTTAATTGGATTAACTTATACCTATCCAAGTTTTAAGGAAATCATATTAAATAGTGACCTCTAGTGGTACCAGAAGACATAACCCACAAAATCTATAAAAACAAATACAAATCATAATCTCTATTCAGACCATAATGGTGTAATGTATTTAAATGTTTGATCACCAAACTTCCTTTTGTTTCAAATTTAATTTCCTGTTGCCCCCTCTCCTGTGTATGGGAATGCGATAAATTGAAATCGGAGCTGACTAACCGTATGACCCATCTGTGTGAAGTGTGCAGAAATTGAGATTGAGAGATTGATTTGATAGATGTTTTGTGTTGACTAAATCTATCCCTGGCAGCTTGGGTGGTCTCGCCAATATAACATAACCCACAAGGGCATTTAAGGAGGTAAATTACATAATCGGTTTGGCATGTATAGAGGCCATTTATAATAAGTTATTTTCTTTTGTCATTTTGAACTAAAAAATTTCCTTTAATGATAGAGTTGCATTAAGTGCAGTGTAGGCATGGATAGCAACCCTTATTAGGGGTAGTTAGATAATTAATGTTTGGTTGTTTAGTAGTACCCACATCTGCTTTAACCAAATTATCCCTAAGGTTTTTTACCCGTCGATGCGAAGGCATAGGGGCAATTTAAAGGATTCCCCTTCTGGATTATATTTTGATAAGAGGTGCCAGTGTTTTCTTGCTATTCAGAAGATATCTTTACTTCTGTCACTATACTCTGTAGCATCACTCTTACTCTTAACCTTCTTCCTATCGAGATCCTCAATGCTGTTTACAATGATCTCTTTAGGATAGCCTCTTTTTTCAAATGTATTGCCCATAAATCTTACCTTGTCTGGTAATTTTTCTTGGTCCCTAACAATCCACTTGGTACATAGCAACTGACTCCTAGGCATAGATTTAAAAACCATATCTGGGTGAAAGCTCTCATATCTAAGTAAGGTGTTCTTATCAGTAGGCTTAGAATAGAGATCAGTTTTTAATTTAGTACCTTGCTTACATACCATAGTATCCAAAAATCTAACTTCCTGATTGGAATATGTAAGTGTAAATCTAATGCCCACCATGGATACATTAATATCTTCTACAAATTGTAATATTGACTCCTATGTGCCCCCCCCCCCCATATGCCAAAAATATCATCTATATACCTTAGTCAAAGCTTACAATAGCTGATAAATGACTGATTATTGTAAACTAACTTGTTTTCAAAGTCACTCATAAACAAATTGGCATATGAGGGGCTACATTGGAGCCCATAGCTGTAACCCGCTTTTGCATGTAATATGTGTCCTGAAAAAGGAAATAATTGCAATAAAGCACAAGTCTTAGTAAATCATTAATAAAATCCATCTACAATGGACCATACACTTTACTCTTATTTAGAAAACTTTTTTATGGTTGTCAAGCCAGCCTCATGGGGAATAGAGGTATATAGAGTCACCACATCTAGGGAAAAAATGAACCATGTTTCTTCAATTTCAACCTCAGCCAATTTCACTAGAAATTCATTTGTATCTTTAAGGAAAGATCTTTGTTGTTTAACTATAGGAAAAAGGATTTTATCCAAAAACATAGATACATTAGAAAATACAGATTATATAGGCTACAATGGGCTGCCTTGGTGGGGAAGACAAGTTTTTATGGACCTTGGGCAATGTATAAAAAATTGGGATTATTGGAAATTTTTGCCACAAAAGGCCATATATTTTGTGGCAACAATTTCCAATAAACCCAATTTTTTACATTGCCCAAGGTCCATGAAAACTTGTTTTCCCCACAAGGGCGGCCCATTGTAGCCTGTACAGAATCTGTATTTTCTAATGTATCCATTTTTTTATGATTTAGATGGATTTTATTGATGATTTGCTAAGACTTGTGCTTTATTGCAATTATTTCATTTTTCCGGACATGTATTACATGCAAAAGCAGGGTACAGCTATGGGCTCCAATGTAGCCCCTTCATATGCCAACTTGTTTAATGAGTGGCTTTGAAAACCAGTTTGTTTACAATAATCAGTCATTTATCAGCTATTGTAAGCTTTGGCTAAGGTATATAGATGATATTTTTGGCATATGGGGGGGGGCACATTGGAGTCATTATTACAATTTGTATAAGATATTAATGCATCCATGGTGGGCATTAGATTTACACTCACATATTCCAAACAGGAAGTTAGCTTTTTGGATACTATGGTATGTAAGCAAGGTACTAAATTAAACACTGATCTCTATACTAAGCCTACTGATAAGAACACCTTGCTCAGATATGAGAGTTTTCACCCAGATACGGTTTTTAACCCCTTAAGGACAAGGCCATTTTTCAATTTCTTTTCCTGAAGGACCAGGGCTTTTTTAAAATTTCTGCAGTGTTTGTGTTTAGCTGTAATTTTCCTCTTACTCATTTACTGTACCCACACATATTATATACTGTTTTTATTGCCATTAAATGGACTTTCTAAAGATACCATTATTTTTATCATATCTTATCATTTACTTTAAAAAAATGATAAAATATGAGGAAAAAATGGAAAAAAACACACTTTTTCTAACTTTGACCCCCACAATCTGTTACACATCTACAACCACCAAAAAACACCCATGCTAAATAGTTTCTAAATTTTGTCCTGAGTTTAGAAATACCCAATGTTTACATGTTCTTTGCTTTTTTTTCAAGTTATAGGGCCATAAATACAAGTAGCACTTTGCTATTTCCAAACCACTTTTTTTTCAAAATTAGCGCTAGTTACATTGGAACACTGATATCTTTCAGAAATCCCTGAATATCCATTGACATGTATATATATTTTTTTTAGAAGACATCCCAAAGTATTGATGTAGGCCCATTTTGGTATATTTCATGCCACCATTTCACCACCAAATGCAATCAAATAAAAAAAATTGTTCACTTTTTCCCAAATATTTTCACAAACTTAAGGTTCCTCACTGAAATTATTTACACACAACTTGTGCAATTATGGCATAAATGGTTGTAAATGCTTCTCTGGGATCCCCTTTGTTCAGAAATAGCAGACATATATGACTTTGGCGTTGCTTTTTGGTAATTAGAAGGCCGCTAAATGCCACTGCGCATCACACGTGTATTATGCCCAGCAGTGAAGGGGTTAATTAGGGAGCATGTAGGGAGCATCTAGGGTTAATTTTAGCTTTAGTGTAGTGTAGTAGACAACCCCAAGTATTGATCTAGGCCCATCTTGGTATATTTCATGCTACCATTTCACCACTAAATGCGATTAAATTAAAAAAAAAAGTAAAATTTTTCACAATTTTAGGTTTCTCACTGAAATTATTTACAAACAACTTTTGCAAGTATGGCATAAATGATTGTAAATACTTCTCTGGGATCCCCTTTGTTCAGAAATAGCAGACATATATGGCTTTGGCATTGCTTTTTGGTAATTATAAGACCGCTAAATGCCGCTGCGCACCACACGTGTATTATGCCCAGCAGTGCAGGGGTTAATTAGGTCATTTGTAGGGAGCTTGCAGGGTTAATTTTAGCTTTAGCGTAGAGATCAGCCTCCCACCTGACACATTCCACCCCCTGATCCCTCCCAAACAGCTCCCTTCCCTCCCCCACCCCACAATTGCCCCCGCCATCTTAAGTACTGGCAGAAAGTCTGCCAATACTAAAATAAAAGGTTTATTTAAAAAATTAAAAAAAAATTGTATAGCATATTTACATATGCAGCTGTGTAGGATCCCCCCTTAGCCCCCAACCTCCCTGATCCCCCCCAAACAGCTCTCTACCCTCCACCTCTAACTTACTGGGAGCCATCTTGGGTACTGGCAGCTGCCTGCCAGTACCCAGTTTGCAAATAAAAATGTATTTTTTTAATTTTTTTTTATTTATTTTCCTTTTTTCTGTAGTGTAGTGTAGCTTCCCCCCCCCCAGATCAATCCCCCACCCGCTCCCAGATCCCTTAGATTAACTTTCATTAGGGATTTTATCCCCCCTTACTGCCACTTCTGTACAATATTTTTTCCGTAGTGAAGCGGTTCCCACCCGCTCCCTCCCCGTGCACGCGCCCGCCCGCCGCCCCCCGTGCACGCGCTTTGGTGCGCACTCCCGACAACCCCGCCCGCGATCCCGCCCTCCTCTCTCTTCAGCCTTTCATCGATGGCCGCCCACCCACCTCCCACGTCAGCTCCCACCCACCAACGATTGCGGCCATCGATGCCGGTGCAGAGAGGGCCACAGAGTGGCTCTCTCTGCATCGGATGGGGGAAAAATGTTATTGCAGGATGCCTCGATATCGAGGCATCACTACAATAACTGTAAAGCGGCTGGAAGCGATCAGGATCGCTTCAAGCCGCTTTAATCCCCAAAGTCGTACTGGGTACGTCGCTGGTCTTTAAAGACCAGGTTGTGTGCGACGTACCCTGTACGACTCGTGTCGTTAAGGGGTTAAATCTATACCTAGGAGTCAGTTGCTACGTACCAAGAGGATTTTCAGGGACCAAGAAAAATTAACAGACAGGCTAAGATCTATGGGTAATACATTTGAAAAAAGAGGCTATCCTAAAGAGATCAGTGTAAACAGCATTGAGGATCTCAATAGGAAGAATGTTAAGCGTAAGAGTGATACCAACAGATTGGTTTTTGCTACAGAGTATAGTGACAGAAGTAAAGATATCTTCTAAATAGTGAGAAAACACTGGCACCTCTCATGAAAATATAATCCAGAAGTGGAATCCTTTAAATTGCCCCCTATGCCTTCATATTGACGGGTAAAAAACCTTAGGGATAATTTGGTTAAAGCAGATGTGGGTACTACTAAACAACCAAACATTAATTATCCAACTACCCCTAATAAGGGTTGCTATCCATGCCTACACTGTGCTCAATGCAACTCCATCATTAAAGGAATTTTTTAGCCCAAAATGACAAAAGAAAACAACGTATTATAAATGGCCTCTATACATGCCAAACCAATTATGTAATTTACCTCCTTTAATGCCCATGTGGTTATGTTATATTGGCGAGACCACCCAAGCTGCCAGGGATAGATTTAGTCAACACAAAACATCTATCAAATTAAAGGATATGACTTTACCAGTCTCTGCACACTTCACACAGATGGGTCATATGGATAGTCAGCTCTGATTTCAAGTAATTGAACACATTCCCATACACAGGAGAGGGGGCAACAGGGAATTGCAATTGAAACAAAAGGAAGTTTGGTGAATCAAACATTTAAATACATTACACCCTTATGGTCTGAATAGAGATTATGATTTGTATTTGTTTTTATAGATTTTGTGGGTTATGATTTTTGGTACCACTAGAGGTCACTATTTAATATGATTTCCTTAAAACCTGGATAGGTATGAGTTAATCTAATTAACAATACAGGCTGTAATTTGATTGGTACAGATACCCTTTTTAAAGTGTATGTTCAGTTGTTTTTAACTATGCATGATTAAGGACCATGTAGTTCCGAAACGTCGCTGTTTTTAAGGTTGTTATATCTTAATAAAGAAAGAATTTTTCACCTTTGAACAACGCTGCTGTATTGTGGTGCTGTCACACTTGATGCATTGACTGTAATATTTGGAGTTTTTGCTGATACTTCACAGTGATGGGCACAAATTTTGTATAATACCTATGAGTACAGTGCTGGACTCTATTTTCCTATTTATTATATATATATATATATATATATATATATATATATATATATGTATATATATGTATATATATGTATATATATTATACCAAAATACCATCAGATATATAGATATATATAAAAATATGATTTGAGCATGATCGGGTTGATTGACACCCCCTGCTAGCAGCCAATTGGCCAGGAATGTGCAGGGACAGCATTGCACAAGCATTTCACTAGACAAGCTTGTGCAATGATAAATGCTGACAGTGTATGCTCATTGTTGTTAATTATCAAAGTGATCACAATCTTTCCAAGATTAACGCATGCAAGATTTGATTTTTATTTTCCCACAAAGAAACTCTGAACTACTGATCATGGATATTATTCAATGAAATCCTAAAGTTAAAGGATTAATGAAGTCTGCATCTATATTTTGCAGTTAGATAGAGTGGTCTTTATAATAAATGTTAAACATAGGGTCACCGGGATTTCCAAGTTGGAGGGCAACGAGAGTATGCAGCGCTCTGCTCCTAAATTAAGCATATTCTGCCTGCTTTGCCCAATGGCAGCTCTATGTGACCAAAGTTTGTGGTCTAGAGACTCTTTTATAAGAGGATCTCTGTGTGAAGAGAACGAAAACTGTCTTCACCACCAGGGAAGATGAGGATTTCAGGTGCAACACGGCTGTAGGCACTATTGCTAACCACCAACACCACAATTACACCACATATAATGCCCCGCTGAAAACTTACCATCCTCCTTTATTGTGCCACTGGAAGTGGAGGTATTGACTGAGCTGCCTAGCATTCCCCCTGGATACCGGTAAACGGACCGGCCTTACACCATGGGGGCGCAACTTTGCAGAGTGAAGGTGAGCTGGGAGGAAGGTCTGTCAGTGACTCTTGTGAGTCGTCAACTTAATACGGCTGTAGCTGACTATCTGCGCATTAAACATGCTAGTGTTATTGAGAAATCCAATGGCTGTTTCAGAGCAGTCTTAACAGTGTTATTCTTCTTTTTCCACATTACACAGACCTGTGTAATATTGTGTGTTTGATACTCAAGAGACATTGCCTGGAAGCATCTATATATTTACTAATGTTGACATGCTACTTCTTTAAATATAAAAATAACCCACTAAAGTGCTCAGAACTGTTGCCTGCTTACCTTTGCTTCAGCTTAACTTATAGTTGTATCTGCTGAGAGCTATTGTTGTTGTTTTTATGACCTTTAATAGGTCCTAAAGATAAGTGCTTGTTGTCTCGCTGTCTGCAATAGAAACCATTTTACCATATTTAAAGATACAGTGCAGAAGACATGTGAGCAACAACTGTCATTTTCTGTGCAGGTTAACTCTTGTTATCTTGTTCCATATGAGAGTAGATACATATTTTACAAGCTCCACTTTGTGCCCTATCTTAGATATGGCTGCCAAATCCAAACATACAGATAAATACCAGAAGCACACTGCTGATATATGCATGGAACTTTCTGCTATACCATCTAAAAACAGAACTCTGCCAGATGAAACTCATCCTATAGTAAAGCAATTAACTGCATTATTTTTACAGTAAATATAACAGCTACAATCTGGAGTGTATAATATTTCTGGAAAAGATAGACAATTCTCTAATCGCATTCGTCAAGCTAAGCGATGAATGTAGAGGAATGACAGGCAGAGACTCAGTCTACCATAATGAATCTAGAAAGACAAACCCCAGCTCTTTTAAGCAAAATAGAAGCCTTAGAGAACCATTCATGACGCAACAATTTCCAACTTGATGGTCTACCTGAGTCACTTCAGGCCAGTGGTCTCATGGACTTTATGCCCATATTACTGCATATTCCTCAAGACAACTTGCTGATAGTAGTTGAATACATACCATGGGGCAATGAGGATGATCTTCTTGGGAAATGTACATTACCTATGATACAGAGCACCTCTGAACTGGGTCAAATCTGTAAAACCCTTGGTGTGGTTAAGTATACCTTTTTGAGCTCTAGAGATTGTCTAGTTTATTTAACATGGCTTTTATCTATGGATTGCCTGCTATTGCTCATGTATTGTATCCCAAATGTCTTCATTGATGAGTATCAACCATAACCTGAAAGTATGGAATGTAGATGGGATATCCTCCCCTGTGAAGAGATGTATGATTCTTATCCATCTAAAAGTTATGCATGCTGACATTACTCTCCTCCAAGAAACTGGCCACACTGAAAGTGAGCATGAAAAATTTAAAAAATGGTTGGGTGGGTTCAGTAATGTATACACCAGATACTTGGATAAAACATGTGTAGCAATATTAATTAAAAGAGGTTTGGATGTAAAAGTTAATAATACCATGATTGATAGGGAGGGTAGATTCTTTATTTTAGATTTCAACCTATTGCAACCCATACTGTTTATGTAATGTTTATGGTCCAAACAGAAGGAAAAAAGAGTTTTTGATCTCCTTTCAATTCAAGCTGGCATTGATGATAGAGACACCACAAATCATAGGAGAGCTTGTAATATTTCCCAAAGCATCCCACTAGACTGCTTCCATGACCCTGCCAAAGAATTAAAACAAACCTTTTATGTGATTGATCGTTGTAGACTTTGGCATCCTGACACCAAGGACTATACATATCAATAAAAAAACTTATCAAACATTGTTAATAAGGATAGACTATTTTCTAATCTCCCCTTTAGTCAACACCAATATGTTAGATGTGGGTATCTCCAAAATAGTTATTTCAGAACATGCCCTAATATGGCTAATGATTGGTAGGAAAGAAGACAGAAAAAAACTAAGAAACCCTGGAGATTTCCTATCTTCTTATCCCCTAATCAGGCATTAAAAATTAATTTACAAATTAAATGGAACAAATATGTCTCTCATAACATATATGCTCCTGTTTGTTAGTACAGCAACTGAACGGAGTATAGTGCATGTGAAAACAGGGGTTCTGCCAGACTCCCCCAAATCCAATAGTGTATACAAACTTGTCCACAGCACTATATTACTTCAATTCCTTTATTTTCTGTAAATTGCAGGCATAAAATAGCGACGTTTCGAGTGTTGCCACTCTTACTCATGCTAGCATGAGTAAGAGTGGCAACACTCGAAACGTTGCTATTTTATGTCTGTAATTTACAGAAAATAAAGGAATTTAAGTAATATAGTGCTGTGGACAAGTTTGTATACACTATAACATAGATGTTCAATCTAGATTTGATTTATTTTGGCATATCTCCAAGGCAGTTATGAGAGGTAAAATTACCTCTTATACAGTCACTAGTGCTTATAGCGAATATTTAGCAAATCCCAAATAAAACAACTAGATCTTCTTACTATACCAAAGAATCAGAAACAAACTTTTTATTTATCTTCATTGGAGACTAATGTCATACCCATTACCAAGTCATATTTTATCGCTTGGGAAATAAGGCAGGAAAGTTGTTAGCAAATGTAGTTCAAACTTTCGCTCCTAGATTTTATATTCAGGCATTAAAAAATAAATGGAGTAAGGAGACTGACTGCTACTGAGATAGATAAGGGGTTTCCAGAATATTATTAAGCTCTTTATGAAAAAACAGTGTAGATGACTCTAAATAGGCTACATTTTGGGAAATGGTAAGCTTGCCGTGTATTTAATTGGAGCAAGTTGTCCATATGAATGCTTCTATTACCATGAATGAAGCAAAGCAAGCCTTAAAAATCTACCCCCTCAGGTAAATCACCTAGCACCAATGAGCTAACTATTGAATATTATATTGCTGCGTGAACTTTCCCCTACTCTGGTTAACTTATATAATACTTACCTTAATACAGAAAGCTCACCTGATAATATTGTCTTAAAGACTGAAGAGACACTAAAATATGGTTACATCTTTCTATATCTCTATCAGGTCATTTGGGACTTCTTAAAGGGACATTATACACTCATTTTTTCTTTGCATAAATGTTTTGTAGATGATCTATTTATATAGCCCATAAAGTTTTTTTTTTCAAATAAATGTATAGTTTTGCTTATTTTTAAATAACAATGCTCTGATTTTCAGACTCCTAACCAAGCCCCAAAGTTTTATGTGAACACTGTCAGCTACCTTCTCCAGCTTGCTCCTGTTTGTGTAAAGGGTCTTTTCATATGCAAAAGAAGGGGGAGTGTCTTATTTGCCACTTGCAGTGGGCTTTCCAACTGCCTTTTCAACAGAGCTAAACTGAAAGCTTCTAAGTAAGTTTTTAAACCATTTTATACTGGATTTTTATATCAGTATCTGTGCATCTTATTCTTTATAGTAGTGTCTATTACATGCAGTTATATGAAAATGAGTGTATACTGTCCCTTTAAGATGATAGCATTCCCACAACTATTATATTTGATGCAAGCATTATCCCTAATAATAAAGCACACACACATTCAAAGATTTCACACTGCCTATTCAAGCTTACTATGGCAAAATAAAAAATAAAATAAATGGACTTAAACGACCTAACATACATTGGTATAACTGGGCAGCTCTGTCGAAGATTGTGCTGGATTGGGTGTTAGGCACTGAAAATTTTACATTTGCAACTCTTGAAGGGGGCCTTATGACACCTTTACTGTTAGGATCATTCCCTTTTCTTAATCTAACAAGACTCCCAGATAAAATTAAGAATAACATTATATTTAGAGGGCCTATTGTTGCATGGCAGAAAATGTCAATGTTGTGGGGAAATCTGGGTTCAAGCACAAAACTTACTCCCTTACAAGGCAAGCCTGACTTTAAACAAGGAATGACGGCTGGCCCTTATATTCAATGGGGGACATTGGGTTTAGTTACAGTAGGGCAGTTGTTAGATACTAATCATAAATGCATACTGACTTTTGACCAATTAATGGAGAAATGTAATATTCCACAAATACATTACTTTGCCTACTTTCAAACTTGATACTACATAAATAAGCTAATTAGATAAGACACTTTATATAATACTTTATATTCACTGGATACACAAGGATATCATTATATATCTTTAATGTATGACTTCATGGTGGAGGCAGAATCTGATATAGCTCTTGAAAAAGCAATACAATAATGGAATAAGGGGTAACAATTAGATCTAACAGGGGAAGCCATCATTCATAGTTTTGAGAGAGTGAGGTCTGCAACTACTTTTTAGGCTGACCTTCGAGAGACCCAATATAAACTAATGCATAGGGACTATATTACCCCAAAGCAATGGTCTAAGTGGACAAACCTATCTACGAATATCTATTGAAAATGTCTATTCCCTGATCCTTCCTGTGCTCCCTGTTATGGAATTGCACAAAACTGGTGCACTTTTGGAAAAAGACAGAGTATCGGATCTATCTAAAAACAAACCAACATATTCGCTTGAATTGGGAGAGGGTCCACTTGATGGTTGGTGGAGAGGAGGAGCGAGCAAGAGCAAATGTATTAATAATATAATATTATTAACACAAAAGCTCATTTTAACCTTCTGACTGATGGAGTAACCCCCACATTACAAATATTTAAGCTCAAACTGAAAAAACAACAGCTAATAGAACAAGCTAATGTAAAGGGGGATATACTACACCGTATAAAAGTCAAGAAATGAGAAACATTTAACCCTTCTTTGTCCATTTGCATACAGGCTCAGGTGATGGCCCATTTACATTAGCCAAATATATTCTAGAAGAGCAAATGAGGCAGAAATGTTGCTTCCCATAGTGGACATTGCTTGTCAGCAATGACCTAGGGGTCAATTTATCAAGCACCGTATGGAGCTTGATGCCCTGTGTTTCTGGCGAGCCTAAAGACTTGCTGGAAACAGAAGTTATGAAGCAGCAATCTAAAGAACGCTGCTCCATAACCTGTCTGCCTGCTCTGAGGTGGCGGACAGAAATGGACCCAATCGAATACGATCGGGTCGATTGACACCCCCTGCTAGTGGCCAATTGGCGGAAAATCTGCAGGGGGCAGTATTGCTCCAGCAGTTAACCAGAACTGCTGGTGCAATGATAAATTTCGACAGCATACGCTGTCGGCATTTATCGATGTGCAGCGGACATAATACGCTACATTGTATCATGTCCGTTCGCACATTAATAAATTGACCCTTAATACATTGACCCCCTAGTGTTTATTGATAATCTAAATATATTTTAGCTCTTGCATTTCTGTTATAAGAGATTTATTAGAACATGGCCAACGATGCATTTTTGTTTTCAAAGGTTGTATGTTTGGTATTAGTTTAAAGGGCCATAATACCCAAATGTTTAAACACTTGAAAGTGATGCAGTATAAAGCTGACTAGAAAATATCTCCTGAACATCTCTATGTAAAAAAGAAAGATATTTTACCTGAAAAGTTCCTCAGTAGCCACATCCCATTGTAAAGGATTTCTAAGCAGCATTTTAGTGTGTTTGTCCTGGGACAGCTTAGGGGATAAGCCTCGTGAACTTTCATATTATTTCCCTATTCAGCTTACTATGAAATCTCATGAGAGTTAAGTCAAATCTCATGAGATCACAGTAAAAGAGTTCATGACCTCAGCACTGCTGATGCTGATTGGCTGCTGTTCATTTCTTCATTTTTTATTTTTTTTTACCTGCAGCTGGGAGCGACAGAGTATAACTTTTTACACATAACTTACTCTGCTGAGCTGAGGAGATTGTGAGGTAAAATATCTTCCTTTTTTACATAGAGATGCTCAGGTGATATTTTCCTGTCAAATTTTTACAGTTATACTGCATCAGTTTCGAGTGATTTAGCATTTGAGTATTATGTCCCTTTAATGACTAAGTTATAGTTAAGTTAAGAAAAAAAAAAAAAAAAGGGACAGAGAACTTGAGGATTGCAATAATATCTTTATTGAACCTGTATCTGAACACAAATTGCTTGTCAATTAAGTTGTCTATTCACATTAATATTATCCATTATAATTATGCTTTTCATCTCTGATGAAGCGCATGTGTGCATGCGCAAAACGTGTCAGATAATAGGGAGCACCTTCCTGCAGCCTATGACTCGGATCTAATAAACAAAGGATTAGTATACATTGGACTCAGCGTTTTTTCCTTTTCTTCACTATATATATTTTTATTTAGGTCTACTCATTGTTACACAGTGGAAATTCAAACATCTGTATTTACATGTTGTAACTACAAGTTTGACGCAATAAAAGAAAGTAATTTAAAAAAACAAAAAACATACGGCTAGATTTAGAGTTCGGCGGTAGATGGGCTGTTAACGCCACGCGTGTTTATGTCTAACGCACGTCATTGTTTGACTCCGGTATTTAGAGTTAATATAAGACCATCTAACGATGCTCCTAACGCGTGTATGTCACACGCGTAATCCTGCCCGCGTTAGACAGTCTCCCATAGAGATCAATGGGAAAGCAAATAAATTGCCTTTTTTCACCTAACACTCGATCTCGCGAGAATACGCACAGCTCGGTCATATGACGCATACCACATCATGCACAACAATAACACGCCGCAAATGTCACAACAACAATCAATCAACAAAGCACACAAGCATTACACATTCACAAGCGGGGGAAGTTTCAATACTATTTATACGGGGAATACGCATATACTTTAAGATGCGGAAAATCGCACAATAACAACAAGGATTAAAAAATATATACATACACTAGAAACAAAATCACATTCAATATCATTATATATTATGAAAAACATACATATACAACACTTCACGAAGAACACACCATCGCAAATTCACATTTAAAAAGAATACTTTTGGACAATGAAAGCGAAAATGAACACTATGACATCATCGCATTCTACACATTCCACAAATACCAACTCTAAATGAGCATGCGCAAATTCACACACCTAATACACATTGCAATAATAATAATTGCTAATAAAGCACACCTGAACACTAATTACAATGGAAATTGGGACATCATTAAACATTTACACAGGGTATATAAGCACCACACAAGCATGGCTTCTTTGACTGTGTTGCTGGTGGGTCTTTGGAGATTTAAGAATAGAGAGTTTGAGAATTTTTGAGAGTGAGTTAGTGTTAGCGTGAGAGAGTCAGTTGGTAGTGTTAGCGTGAGAGAGTCAGTTGGTAGTGTTAGCGTGAGAGAGTCAGTTGGTAGTGTTAGCGTGAGAGAGTGAGTGAGTTAGTGGGAGTTAGTGGGAGTGGGAGAGAGTCTGTTAGTGGGAGCGTGAGTGAGTTAGTGGGAGTTATTAGTGATAGTTGTTAGTGTGAGCGTCAGTTAGTGGTAGTTAGTGAGCGTTAGTGGGAGTGTTTGTTATTGAGAATTAGAAGTAGTGTGAGTTAGCGAGCGAGTGATTTATCTGTACACTTAACACATTTACACGCAAACACATTCAATACATACATACACTTATCAATAACACTACATACACTCCATACCCCCTACCCCCTCATACTACACTCCATACCCCATTCCTTGTAGTCCCATTCCCTTTCATCCCATTTACTCTCATCCCATACCCCATACCCATCCCATACCCATCCCCTAGTTACATTTAGTTTACATATCCTCCTTTTAGTCTTATTCTTTTCGTTTATTTAAATACTCCTTACCCTCTTTGTTTTTTTTACATCCCTCACACTTTAAGCACCTTTTTTGTCTTTTTAGTTCTTTATTTTGACCCCCTTTCATTTCATCACACTCACTTTTTGTTTGATTATTTGGGGTTTAGTTTAGGGAGGAGATGGAGGCCAGGCAGGGGACAGGTAGAGGGGGGAGTAGAGGGAGGGGGAGAGGAACAGGGCAGGAAGGGGGGCAGGAAGCGGGGGTGGAAGCGGTGGGTGGACCCAGCCACTTGGTTCAAGATGACCAAGTGGCTGGGCCCAGTGGCGGTCAGAGTAGGGCTTCACAGTCCGGGAAACAGAGGGCATCGTCACAGGGGAAGGCCAAGGCGACTAGGGAGGCGAGGTTTACGATGGAGGAGAAGGAGGCCCTCGTAGAGGCCTATATGGCCAGGCATAGGATGCTGCAGCACCAGAAGACTACCCCGACTGACAGGAGGAGGCTCTGGAACGAGATTAGGAATGCAGTCAATGCAGTGGGTGGCCGGAACCGGGATATGGATTCTATAAAACATCGGTACCGGGACTGTAAACTTGAACTTAAAAAAAAGTTAAGCCTGGAGGCCCGACATGCCGCAGGGACCGGTGGCGGCCCTGCCCTTGAAATGGAGTACTGCAGATGGGAGGAAATGTTGCGGCCCAGCATCTCCGAGGTGGAAGTAGTCGGTATCGGAGGAATCGATACCGGGAACCTGCCACTCTCATCTGACGGTAAGCTCATTGAACAATAATTTCACATACGAATGTATTTCAATGGACACTATACGCAAACATTTACTTTCATGATTGAGGTAGCGAATACAATTTGACAAAACATTCAAATGTACTTATATTAACTAATTTGCTTCATTCTTGAGATATATTTTAATGAAGAAATAGCCATGCACACGGTGAAACAATCACAGGAGGCAGCTATATTCAGCTAACAATCAGCATCTTATAAGCATATTTAGATATGCTTTTCAGCAAAGAATATCCAGAGAATGAAGCTAATTAGATAAGAAAAGTACATTCGAAAGTTGATACTAAATGTATGCTTCTAAATCATGAAAGATAAAACATTGGGTTTCATGTGTTAAGGATCAGATTAATGCTATTACGCTGTTTACACGCATTCTATTACTTTGCGGTTACATCAGTATCTAGGCTATAGGTTAGGTGTGCATTTAAACAGACTGAAAACAAACGCAAAAACATTCACATTGACCAGATATCACAAACACGGTTTAGAAAAAGCGGAAATCGTATTGATTGTTTGTTAGATTTCAAAGTGGATTAATGATTCTGCATTTGTAATTGTATCGTAAGCTAAGTCATTTAAACCTTTATTTGCAAATATGCTAATATATATATATATATATTTTTTTTTTATTATTTATATACAGAGTCTGGGGACGAGGCAGCACAGCCTCCTGCATCTCCCCGGGATGAGAGTGGTGGTGAGGAATTCCCACTTCGGAGGGAAGAGGCCCCCCGTGACGAACAGCGCACGGGAGATGATGAAGAGGCCCCGGAAGCACAGGAGGATCCCGCTGAACCCGCGGAACCCGCGGTCCCTCAAAGACCCGCACTCCGCCGTGCACGGGCACCCCGCAGTGCACGGGTTCAACAGGCACAACAAGAAGAAATAGCGGAGGTGCGGGTTCTACTGGAGTACATAGACCAGATGCGTACCTCCCGGATAGAAAACATAGAAGGACGACGCAGAATACTTGATGGGCAGAATCAAATAATTCAAGGCCAAAATGAAATAATCAATATACTGAATAGAATACAAGAAGGACAAACAAGAATGTTTAATCTACATCAGGAAATGTTCACATTTTTCCGGGAGGCGCATGCTGGTCTACCTCCTGTTGCTGGGCCTCTTGTTGCTGGGCCTCTTGCTGCTGGGCCATCTCCTCCTGCCGGCCCATCTCATCCTCCTCCTCAGCCATCTACTCCTCCTCCTCCTCAGCCATCTACTCCTCCTCCTCCTCAGCCATCTTCTCCTCCTCATCCATCTTCTCCTCCTCCTCAGCCATCTACTCCTCACCTTGGTCGTCCCAGTACTCTTCCTTCCACTCCTCCCACAACAGCTCCAAGGAGGACTCTTCGGAGTCGGCAGTTGCCTCTCCCAGAGCCTCAGCCCCGTGGGAAGAGGGGAAGGAAGAGGAAGTAAGTATTTTTTTCAATCTTCAAATATTTTTTTTGTGTAATGGATAGGTATGTGATGATGTGGTTTTCATACACTTGTGGACCACACTCTGTATATAATCGACTTCTATGGGACCGGGTCCATGGAGGAAGATTCTTTGCAGAGTGTGGGTTATAAGTGTGTGAAAACCACATCATCACATACCTATCCTTGTTCATGATATTGATTGGTTTCTGTGATGTGATGTCCAAACTGTTTCCCGAATCGCTAACTAAATTACCATAACAATTATCCATGATGGCATATTACTGTTTGAATGCCAATAACACAGCTTAAAGGGACAGTCAGAAAATTATTGATTACAAAGAAAACACTGTATTACGCATTATAAAGTTTGAAACAACAAAACATGGAGAAATACATGTGTGACTTATGTGCTTACCCTTGTATCTATGACTATGAAAAATGACCACTTATTTGTTGTTCTGACATAACAACATTTTAGATATCAATGATCAATACATGGTCAATAATATGCTGTATGAGCACAAGGTTTTACATATACAAATGCTATCCAAATGCCCTCTAGTGCTCAAATTGTATAATGATTACAAGCACTCTTCAAGATTTAAGAAATGAGCACACCAACCTCATAGGTTTAGAGAGCAAATGTAAATAAACCCAGACAAATGTTCAATTGTTGATAAACATTTGATATCCTTGATATTACAGAATTGACTTTTCGAATAATGTTTAAAAAATTTTTTTTCTAAACTGTCCCTTTAACAACATTACATATGCTAACACATATTTTAAGCTTGTTGGTATATCTACATGTACTTTGTAAAAAAAAAAATTTTTAAATAACATTTATATTGACGTGTTAAATAAAGTCTATTTTCTTTAAGAGACATTATTGTGTTAATATTTTATTGTAAATATTTTTATTTTAACAATGAATATGGTTTAAAGTCCTTTTAGGAGTGGGGGGGGGAAATATGCTAACAAAAATAAATTTGAAGATTAAACTATGTGGATCTCATACATGATACAAAAAACAACATTTGCATTCAAGGGACAGTATCCTATATTTTTTACATAACTGTATGTAATAGACACTACTACAAACAACAAGATTAACATATACTGATATCAATATTAAAAAGCTTCAAACACTTGCAAATAAAATAGGGTTAGCTATATTGAAAATATAGATGAACCACCATTACAACCGTAAAACAACACAATACCCCATCATTAACATATGAAAAGACCCTTTACACAAACTGGACAAAGCTGGAGATGGTACTCACATGAAACTCATTGGCTTTGCGAGGAGTAAGAAAATTACTTACATTTTATTACAACACAAGACAAAATAAACCGATTGGTTAAACAATGGACTATCTAACTAGAGACAAAATCAAATATTTTTATTTATAATGTGAGTGTCTAATGAACCTTTCATAAAATATACAACGAAATTACATTTAGAAGAAGTCGGCATCATATATTTAGCATATGATAAATGCATATTGATTACTTTATTCAAACACAATAGCGCATATTTATTAATTAGATATGTTCAACATTAAACACAACAGTAATTTTTCAGAAAAAGGAACATTGTTGACAAACATATTAAACATGGACTGGAGAGATTTGCACTTGCCTATAAATATCCTATGCATGAAAACATTTTGCTTTCGTTCGTTGATTCAACCAGACATCCAGCAAAAGAGAATGTGTTGGTCTTTATCAGCTACGGGTCAACAATGTAACATGATGCAAATAATACATATTCGCAAGCTTTGTAAAATTGCATGCAGTCACAAACGTTTTTAACGTGCACAAATATTGCGGGACTACGCAATCCAATCACACGTTTTTTTACCTTTACATGTTCCGTCTTAACATGGCGCTTCCTTGATCACGTAAGAACGCCATCCAATGAAAGGCACATTATTGATCACGTAAGAACGCACAAAAAAAAAGGCGCATCCTTGATCGCGTCAAAACGCAATCCAATAAAAGGCATATTCATGATCACGTAAGAGCGTCAGTCAATACAAGGAATCATTGGACAGCCTGGCAGGTGACGTCTTAAGCAACATGGCGCATCCGAGATCGCTGAAAAAACGCAGACAATACAAGGACTCAGTGACATCTTGGCATATCACTAAGAAACGTATTTATATTTTAGGAACTAGTATGTGTGTAGATTGCTATCTAGGAATGTCACCAAATCATGAATCATCTTTTCGGACTTGACTGTCCCTTGAACTATAGCTATGGTGTATATCTTTAACATTTAAAAGATACACATGAGAAATACATATGCCATTGATGTTTTAAGATATGTTTGGATTGTTGTTGAATAACAATAGTTATACATGTATTGATTAAACGTGTCATTTATTCAAGTTTAATTATTGTCAGCCTACCGATAGCCATATATGGGAGGAGATGTATTTAGTTAACATATTAGTTAACTAATATTCATCATCTACATTATTTGCATTACACACAGAGATTGATTTGGTTACACTTTGACAATAATATAGATTTGAAAATGAAATACAGGTGCTGTCAACATTACAATAAGATTGTTTATTAATAAAAATATATGTCCTTGTTCTTGTAAAAAGGACAAAAACGCTTTACAAATGGAAATACATTCATTTACAATAGTGATCAACATCACTTAAAGGGACATTATTTTGTTTTTAAAAAGAGCATACACATAGTCAATACTATTTAAATAAAATTAACACTTTACAGGGATTATATCATTGTATCAATACTCAGATCATTTGGTAAAGGTGCATCAATTCATGCAGAGTTTATAAATACACACATGGATCTGAACATTTAAATATACATATATACACAAATACAAAAATATATATACATATATAAAGAAATTACTCTGCTAATCATAATCAGGCAATGATAGAGCTAAGAGAAAATAATATAAACACAAATAATAAGATTACATTGGAGATGTTAATCTTAAAGTCATTTACTATTGTCTTACATATATGATTTCATTATAACAAATATATTTGTTAGGTCCCTTTAAGGATAAACAACATAAACTAGAGCTTTCAAAAAATAACAGGAAGAATGAGGACAAATATTTGTGAAATAAAATGTATTTTATTAGTATGTAAGAAAACATACACAACGTTTATAAATAATCTTGTAAAAATAATGAATATATGAGCCATATGACAAGGTAACACAGTGCATCACAGTCCATGAAGAGAGTTGACAAGGGCCACCATAGCCCCATTGGAGACACATGGCAAGGTAACACAGTGCATCACAGTCCATGAAGAGAGTTGCCAAGGGCCACCATAGCCCCATTGGAGACACATGGCAAGGTAACACAGTGCATCACAGTCCATGAAGAGAGTTGCCAAGGGCCAGCATAGCCCCATTGGAGACACATGGCAAGGTAACACAGTGCATCACAGTCCATGAAGAGAGTTGCCAAGGGCCACCATAGCCCCATTGGAGACACATGGCAAGGTAACAGAGTGCATCAAAGTCCATGAAGAGAGTTGCCAAGGGCCAGCATAGCCCCATTGGAGACACATGGCAAGGTAACACAGTGCATCACAGTCCATGAAGAGAGTTGCCAAGGGCCACCATAGCCCCATTGGAGACACATGTCAAGGTAACAGAGTGCATCACAGTCCATGAAGAGAGTTGCCAAGGGCCAGCATAGCCCCATTGGAGACACATGGCAAGGTAACACAGTGCATCACAGTCCATGAAGAGAGTTGCCAAGGGCCACCATAGCCCCATTGGAGACACATGGCAAGGTAACAGAGTGCATCACAGTCCATGAAGAGAGTTGCCAAGGGCCAGCATAGCCCCATTGGAGACACATGGCAAGGTAACACAGTGCATCACAGTCCATGAAGAGAGTTGCCAAGGGCCAGCATAGCCCCATTGGAGACACATGGCAAGGTAACACAGTGCATCACAGTCCATGAAGAGAGTTGCCAAGGGCCACCATAGCCCCATTGGAGACACATGGCAAGGTAACAGAGTTCATCACAGTCCATGAAGAGAGTTGCCAAGGGCCAGCATAGCCCCATTGGAGACACATGGCAAGGTAACACAGTGCATCACAGTCCATGAAGAGAGTTGCCAAGGGCCACCATAGCCCCATTGGAGACACATGGCAAGGTAACAGAGTGCATCACAGTCCATGAAGAGAGTTGCCAAGGGCCAGCATAGCCCCATTGGAGACACATGGCAAGGTAACACAGTGCATCACAGTCCATGAAGAGAGTTGCCAAGGGCCACCATAGCCCCATTGGAGACACATGGCAAGGTAACAGAGTGCATCACAGTCCATGAAGAGAGTTGCCAAGGGCCAGCATAGCCCCATTGGAGACACATGGCAAGGTAACACAGTGCATCACAGTCCATGAAGAGAGTTGCCAAGGGCCAGCATAGCCTCATTGGAGACACATGACAAGGTAAAAGAGTGCAACAGGCACAACAATAAACTGATAAAAAGGCCAAATGGCAACAATATAAATACTAATTCAACATGTGGACGGAGGATTATTATCTGCCACCATGGAGCATATCCAGATCCTCCACTTACTGGTCATCATCTTCATTGTCCTGTGCATGTCCAGCTCCAGATTCAGGCCTTGAACGTAATTGCATAATTTCACGCAGAGTCAAGTCCTGAACCCGGAGCTGGGCCTGCATGGTGTTGTTCATCCCTCTCAGGACATCTGCGTTCCTCAACACGGCCTGCTCTACTCTTGCTATCCCTTCTAGCATGAGCCATGCTGAGTCACAGCCTAAAATAAAATAAAATTAAATATTAAGGATAATTACACAACAGAATAAAATATTTTAATACATACATTGTCATCATAAAGAAAAATAATTATTTACATACATTATTTTTCATATATTCTTTACACATGAATTAGGTTATTCAGACAGACAGAAATCATTAAAGGCTCATGTTACTCAAACATGTTGTCCCCTTTAATTGGTTTTAGATGATCCACTTATACAGCTTGAGTGTATCAAATCTTGTTAAAGGATTTACATTGTACTTACATCAGCAATTTAAAAATTCAATTTAGACTGTGGTAGGCACACCTATCCTTAAACATTTTGGCATTGAGGACAAGCTGTGTAAACATAGCAACCAGAAGAAATTAAATTCCCACTGGGTTAGACAAGAGATAATGTATCCACATTTGTACATAAAATTTTGGATCCAAGTAGTGGTGTTTGGTATATGTAGTGATATCCAATTAAAGGGACAATGAACCTAAATATTTAATGGACTGATTCAGATAGAGCATGACATGACAAATCTTTAGAAATTACACATATTCATTATATGTTTTAATTGTCAAGCTATATTTTGAATGCAAGAATGTTGGTTTTTATGGAAGCCAATATTTGTTGATGAACTTTGTTTGTGCATGCTGGTTGATGGATACATTCATCCAACAATAAAGAAATGATGGCCACATTTATTTTATTGTTTAAACTAATTATAGGAATAAGTTGTTTTCCATAAATATATCAAGAGAATGACGAATAATTCATAAGAGTATTCTATTATACATTGGCTTAACATTGCATGCTGGATTTGAATCACAATTTAACCAATTTAACTTCACTGTACCTTTAAGTATCTTATAAAGTGTATTTAGAATGATACTTACAGCTGTGCCTGGGAAGGACAATCTGACACCCAGGACAATGAAGGTTTAAACAGGGGGGAGGGATGGGATTGGCTTGGGGAGGGATGGGAATGGCTTGGGGAGGGATGGGAATGGCTTGGGGAGGGATGGGAATGGCTTGGGGAGTGGTGAGCTGCTGCTCCAGGGTAGGCCGTACAGCTGGGGAGTGGGGAGTTTGGGTCTGGACAGCTGTACGGGCCAGAATACGGGGAGAGCGGCGAAGGGGGGTGTATGGGCGTTTTTTGGGAGGGACAGGATATGAAATATGGGAAGGGCTGGCAGTGGTCGGGGCATGGACATGAGTTTGGTGATGGGAAGGGCTCTGGGTGTGTGCAGAGGTGTGGCCATGGTCAGGGGTGTGTGCACGGGGAGGGGTCTGTGACTGGGCAGGGGCGGAATCCAGATGACCAGAAGTGGTGGATCCATCTGAAAATGTAAAAGAAATATATTAACAACTCATACATCCTGACATCAAATCAACGCATTTCAAATTGATTATGTTTTCAATATACTTCGAAGTGTGTTTGAATCTGTAAACTATTCTGAAATGAGGATATGGTATCTATATAGGCACTCAGATGAATCTCAATGACTGTCTGTACAATGTGAAACTTATTATTGTGTTTTTGCATGGAATATGCATGTGACATAATGATGGCATGAATTATATATTCTTAAAAAAATATATACAAGCAGATTTTCATGCTGCCTGATATAGAAAGGGGGCAGTAGTGTATTTGAACAGACAAATAATATTCCTTTTTAAAGGGAAAAAGCTGTAGACTTTGAATGTCTTCAATAAAATGATTTCAAACTAAGAAACATGTTGGAAACATGATAGATATATTTCACATACCATCAGACTCCAAGGCAGCCTCTTCCTCCTCCATCCCACATGTGACATCAATCTCTGTAAAACATAACATGTTGTGTACACCTTAAGATCAGATATTATAACATATGTTACTGTTGCTCAAATACGCACATCAATGTTGCATTAAAGATATACACACACAAAGTTATGATTTACATCATTTAGATGGAGCATACAAATGACAATAGATTTGTTATTGTCAATAAATCAGAATATTAATGTATTGTTTGTCTTAATGTTAAATTCATAAAAGCATAGTACATAGAACATTTAAGATTTCTCATGTGTGTATCACTTGATGACTGTTGTCAAAAAAACAAATTGAAAAAAACATATGTTAGACATCTTATGAATAACAAATGTGTAGACTAATAAAGTAGAAATTATTAAGCGCTCAATATAAAAAATAAATATATAAACAGAAGATAAATTCTATGTTTTTTTATAATGTTATGCTTCATCGGAATCATGATCATAATATTGATTAGCAATACACCTTCAATTACATATAAATGAGTCAATGGACTTACCAGGAGACCGCAAAGGCGGCTCTATGTCACTGCTGGATTCCTGTGGGCTTCCCACACCAACTCTCTCTATGAATGATATAGATATATATTATTAAACACATTTTGGATATCACTAAATCACATCTGTCTAGAATTTTATCATTAATCAACTTTAAAATGTGAAGAATAGAGCAGTCATTACACCAGAAAATGCTTGATTGAATCAAGGGGATTCTGTAAACATATCTGTATTGAACATATGTTTAATGTCAGACTACATTAGACATCAAATTCATCTCAGATGCTGCTATTGCATATCTAAATATACCCAATGATCAATGTTCTTAACCCTTTAAGGACACAGCTTTCACTTAGCTCAATTGTTTTATGACGGAATTATTCCGTCATATGTCCTTAAGAAGTTACAAGAATACACACAAACCACATATTGAGGAGCATCTGTTGACAAATCTAAACAAACATGTGTCACATCGACCCATTTTTTCAATGTACAGTAATCTTGTTTAGGACACAACACATATTTATCACAATACATAACAAACTTGATTATTACAAATATGTAATCATGGTGCTGTTAGAGTATGCAGATATCTATAAAGTAACTCCAACAGATAATTAGATTTATATATCAATAGTTTTTAATAAAAATAATGTAAAGATGAATGAATCTATTTTGTCTTAAAGGGACACTGACATGATTAATTTAAATAATTGATTTCTATGTTCAAAATGTAAAAAATGATTTAACATTGACTCCTATTATAATTAGAATGTTGTTCGATATTAATCTTAAAGGCAGATAAGGAATATTGGATTCAATAAATATTGTTTGTTGAAGGTATCCACCAATCATCAATATAAACCCAGGTTGGTCAACAAATATTTAGATGCACATAAACGTACTTTCTTTATTTTAAACTACATTTAGCAATAGAATATGTCACATATGATGATAGTATTATATTTTATGTTTATTAATATTGCATACTGTATGTGAAAGACAATATTAATAATTGTAGCTCAGTATCCCTTTAATCTAAAATTAAATAGATTCCACAATGTTGTTGTTTGTTAATGAATTATCTACTCCATATGTTGATGTAATGAATGGTATTGAGCATGCAATTAAAATCAAATATGTTATTTAAGGATATCCGAATAATTATATCATTTTCATCTATTAAATAGACATTACATATAAATATTGAACAATGTGTATTTAGTATGTAATGTTCATTCCATGTTTCTAAGACAAATGTCAATTAAAATGAGACATACCATACTGTGACAAGCCCTGGCTTGAGGATCCAGCAGCCACATCCATATCTGTAATATATTAAATGAGGATTGCATATCATTAATACTAATCATGCCATGTTTAAAATATTTACATTAATATCAAATCAATAGAAAAATATTAATCCTTTGGTAGTCCCATGAGTTAATAGTTTCCGCAATTAAATTAATGATAAATATATCCTGGACTCTTATTTTCAATCAGTTGTGTTGTTTACTGTATCTTTAAGAATATCTGCTTGTTATTACATAATCATCAATTGATGGCCATATGTTATAATTTATTAGTATTATTCGTTTTTTATTAGATATAATATTTAAAATAAGAATACTGTATTCTTCACTAATCTAAGAATTTCCATTTAATTTTTAACAACATGTATAAAGCAATGCCACTTTCCGCAAACCCATGTTAACGTGGATGAGAAATGCCATTTTCGCGATCATTGCGCAATGATTCCAAGCGGAATTACGCATCCGTCATTTGAACAACATGTATAAAGCAATGCCACTTTCCGCAAACCCATGTTAACGTGGATGAGAAATGCCATTTTCGCGATCATTGCGCAATGATTCCAAGCGGAATTACGCATCCGTCATTTGAACAACATGTATAAAGCAATGCCACTTTCCGCAAACCCATGTTAACGTGGATGAGAAATGCCATTTTCGCGATCATTGCGCAATGATTCCAAGCGGAATTACGCATCCGTCATTTGAACAACATGTATAAAGCAATGCCAATTTCCGCAAACCCATGTTAACGTGGATGCGAAATTACATTTCCGCTCTGTGATGCATATTCTGTAGAGCGCAAGAAACATCATTCCTATTTCATGTGTCAATAATCTAAAATCAGATATCTAAACATCATATGTAGTGTATGTTGTGAGATCTGTATAGGTTTAGTATCTGACTAAATACACATTTTTGATTTTTAAAATTATAAATATTATATGAAGTTGGATAATTACCTGGTTCAGATTCTCTATCGTCTCCTCCCAGGCCACCGGACGGAGAAGCATCTGCCCTGTCCCCCGCGTCAGGACTTTGAGATCCCGCAGCTGGGAGGGAAGAAGAGGAGGCCGAGGATGGCGAGGATCTAAATCTTTTGGGGACCCGGAGATTGAGGAGCTCGCATAAAGTCACCTCATAAGGGAGTAGGTACAGTTTCCGCGGGGCCTTTCTTTGGCCCCCTCTTTTACGGGCTTGTACCCAGTCCCTTATGAGGTTGACTTTTTTCGATAAACGCAACCTCATATCTCCGAATCTCCTCATGATCTGATCCTGGGTCCTCTGGACGTCACACACCAATCTAACCGCATTGGTGATAGACTCCCAGAGGGCCTTCTTAACAGGCGCATCTGTCGAGCTCCTCTTGTTCCCAAACAGCTGGGGATAAAAGTCCTTGACGGCGTGGACCAGTGCAGCGCTCTCCTCCTTGGTGAACCTGGGAACTGACATGCCTGCTGGGTTGTCCAATAAATATATTATAATAATATAAACTGCCTGCAGGCATTAGAGAACTGACAAAGATGGCAACGTGTAATGGACTTTTATATGGTGAAGTAAACATGAGATGCACCATGGGACAATTTATCTGTACATCTGATTGGATAAAAGTTTGAAATATTGTTATAATGTCTGTGAGACCATCCTGACTCAAGTTGTGTTTGTGTGATGAACTCTGATTGGCCGTTCCTTAATGTTTCATATCTTAGTAACTTCCTTACACATACCGCTTGGTGGTGCTGTAACTTCATTTTTCATGTAGACTTATTTGTAACTCATGGGCCTGTCATGCGGATATGTGTGACGCAGATTTAATATCCGGGATCCGTGAAATATTAATGATTAAATACTCTTTAAAATCTAATCCTGTCACATTATTAATGTTGTAGACATTTCTCGGTTTAATAACGGTCTGTTTCTTTAATACAAATACACATTTAATATTGTATGTCTTTATTGTTCTTTAAATAAATTGATTGTGAAGTATTGACATTGCTCTATTAAATGTATTTATAATGCACATTGATTGTGTGCTATTGCGTGACATTACACTAATGTTTAAAAATGCTAATCTGGTGTTTGAAGATGCGTTTCCCACGCAATATTTATTAATGTTAAAATTCCGGTTAGAATGTCAGTAACTTGGATAATCTGTTTATAAATGTTAAACTACAGCTTTGTTATTCGCAAATAAACCTCGAGCTTGGATTTCTCTGAAGTGCTCATATATGTTATTGTGCAATGGCGTATTTAGTTTTAAAGAGACATTACAAACAAACAATTGTATCAAATGATCTGTAGAGATAGAAGATTGTTTAGACTTTAAACTGTAAATCATTTTCTCTTAGTATTTATATATCCTCAACAGAAGAAATTTAAATGCACATGGTTGAGACAATCACATAAGGCATCTCTGTGCATCCACCAATCTTCATCTACTGAGCCTATCTCGATATGCTTTTCAAGCAAAGTATGTCAAGATAGGAAGAGAAGTAAATACACTCTTTAAATCTCTTAAAGGGACACTGTCCAAACAAATTTACCATTGGTGATTGAGCATGAAATGTTAATCAACTTTATTATTTAATACGATTATCAAATGTTAAGTTATCTTGTTATGTTTCTTTGCAAATCAATAATGATATTTTATATTACGGACAATTGTTTAATAAAAACCTGGGTTGTCCTTGACGATTGTTGCATCAATTATTCCAAACAATCAAGTTCTGTCCAGAGTACTGAAGCAAAGAAATTAGCTATTTACTGCCTTATTTCTAAAGTAATGATAGCAACATCACAATGAGCATTCATAATATGAGACAAGTTTTAAAGTTGATTAAAATAGAATACTCATTCAGAATGTATAAATCATTGTTTTTTTAAATGGCTACCTTTAACTATATTTTGAGTTCATGTCCCTTTAAATAAACATTTAACAATAATGCTTAATATATCATAAACCTAGGCACCTTCATTTTGCTAAATGAGTCTAACATATGAGTAAAGCAAATTTAGATGAACTTCTAGATTGTTTTACACACTGACTGAAATATATTTATTAAATGAGGTCTTTTTTAGCCTTCAGCGTAGAGGGACATTAATCTATATGTTATGTATGCATTTTGTATAATAATCTTATATTTGACCAACTTAATATGTTTTGTTATTCAATCATTATATTGTAATTATATATATATTCGTGGATTAAATACATCTCTACATAGGCTATTTTGATGCTGATTGTTGTTTGCATATAGATGCCTTATATCATTGACTAAGATATGTGCATTTATTTGTATTTTAACAAGTATATTTAAAGACTGAATGTAATTCTATAGTACATTCTAAATATGTTTAAATTCTTGTATGATATTTGTTACAATGTATACAAAATATACATTTTGAATGACCCCTTTAAGGACACAAACATATTGTATTTTGATTTAACATTGACAAAATAAACTAAAGGGGAAATTACATTCTATATAGATATTTGATGTCTAACCCAAGAGGTAAGATTGTAATAAATACATAATATTACTAAGTATAGTTAAATGACTCCACTAGAAAATTACATAGATTAACCTGGCATCCAATAACTAATTTTGTAAAAATATCAAGTTAAATGACCTACCATTTATAAATGTAATAATTGTAAAATATTTTCTAATAATGTTTTGAGATACCTAAGGAAGATACATGATCTTATACAATTCTTTTTACATTCAACAACACTGTCACTTTCATGTAATTTAACCACTTCACCTTATTAAATGTTAAAACAATCATAATATTAATACATATCCTAAATATTTTTAATATATACTTTTTAAATATAAAAGCATTGAAGAATCTGACTCCCCAATTAATGTTAAAAGATATATTTTAATATTCTCTGAAGATTTTTATTTTCTACTATTAATGCATTATTTTCTCTTATGCATGTGCTTGTCAAATAGCCAACTACCAGTCATGGGAGTCCAAGTTTTATTTATTTACAGATTATATTGATATATATTAGAATCTGTTAAAAATAAACATATATTTAATTTAAAATAATTAAATATTCCAGGAAGTCATCAGATGCCAATCTGAAATGACAAATAATAAAAATGGAACAAAGTTAATACACACGTTGTAAAATATTCATAAAATACATTTAAAATCATATGGTGTCTATGCTCTAACTTTGATCAACATTTTTTAAAGATAATCATTACATTAATTTTAAATTAATGAAATACATACACCATTATATTGTTGATTAAAAATTATATTTAAATATCAAAAATTAAAATTATACATAATAATGTATATCACATGTAAACAATATATGTATGCTGAACATAAATGTAATATTTCATGTCCATTCAAATACCTCTATATCAACTATAATATGTATTCCTTTTTCTGATTGTGATCCCTAAATATCTAATTATGAACTAAATATGACTAATGTATGTAAGCTACTAATATTCTACAGTCTTCACTAGCATGCATTGGTACACCAACCTGGACAATGCATGGTCTTTGAAAGTCAATTCAGGGGTAAACAGTTGATCTTCAATAGGTGTCTTATTCATCAGTTCATTAAATAGAGGACTGGGAAATACCATCTAAAAAAGTACAATCATCTAAGTGTCTGATTGTGATCCCTAAATATCTAATTAATAACAAAATATGACTAATGTATGTAAGCTACTAATATTCTACAGTCTTCACTAGCATGCATTGGTACACCAACCTGGACAATGCATGGTCTTTGAAAGTCAATTCAGGGGTAAACAGTTGATCTTCAATAGGTGTCTTATTCATCAGTTCATTAAATAGAGGACTGGGAAATACCATCTAAAAAAGTACAATCATCTAAGTGTCTGATTGTGATCCCTAAATATCTAATTAATAACAAAATATGACTAATGTATGTAAGCTACTAATATTCTACAGTCTTCACTAGCATGCATTGGTACACCAACCTGGACAATGCATGGTCTTTGAAAGTCAATTCAGGGGTAAACAGTTGATCTTCAATAGGTGTATTATTCATCAGTTCATTAAATAGAGGACTGGGAAATACCATCTACAAAATAGAAAATCATCTAAGTGTCTCCAATAGGATGTCTCCACAGCCTTATTCTATCAAATAGTTTGCACTTACCATGTGAACATGTATTTGTATGGTTTTCAAGGTCAGCAGAATTGAAATATAATGCCAGACATGATCCCATTGGTATACTTCAATTTCAATCTTGGCTTTTTCCCCACTGTCAGTCTTGGAAATCTTCACTGTCAGGCTTCAAATTGTTCCCTTTCAGTCTTTAGATTAAGTCATCTCCCTAATGTAAGAAATTATATATAAAGATTTCATACAAGTGTGTGAATAAGTTCTGTACCCCTCTCCCACCCCCCATTTCATAATAAATATCTATCACTAGCTTACTAAGCCTGTGTATGAACCTGTGTTATTTTCTATCAAGTGTGAAGATGAGTCATATTGAGCAGAACAAACCTCTGTGTGACATTGAACCATAGTCATTCTAGAGTATCCCTTTCTGATTATGTACATTTTAAGTAATGTGTAAACAAAGTTATATTTTTTAAAATGTATGCCATATGATGTATTTGTGTACAAATCATGCCAGCAACAGTCCATACATTTCTACTTACCATCTGATGTCCTCTTTAAAAACCAGGTGGCAAAGACTCGCTATAGGACCCAATGCCCAGAGCATCACCTATATTATGAGAAATAAAGATTATTCTAACATTTGATCAATACTAACATGTTTGCACAATTCTCTACTTGTCATTTCCCTAGAGTTCACATCTATTGAAAATACTCCAGTGTAACTTCTATTATTTACCGTCTAAAGTGGCGGTTGATGACGTCTGCTCTGACATCAAGTCCCTCGTCCTGGAATTCCCCCTCTAGAACAGGATCATCCTCCTCATCTCTGAGGAGGTCTCTGTCCACCGGGACGGCCTGCAGCATCCCAGCCCGCTGTGCAATATTATGCAGGACGCTACAGGCTACAACGATCTTAGCCACCTTCTTTGGGTTGTACTGGAGTGCTCCTCCAGAACGGTCCAGGCACCTGAATCTCATCTTCAGGAGCCCGAACATCCTTTCAACCACCGCCCTGGTTCTCTTATGAGCCCTATTGTAGCGCTCCTCAGACACATCAGTTGGGCTACGCAAGGGGGTAATGAGCCAAGGCCGGCTCATGTACCCAGAATCACCTATAAATTTAGAACAGAACATAATTCAAACAGAATACTTAAACTAGTATATTGTTGTATAAATATATTTGTTAAAAACCATAATCCATATTAAAAGTTGTCAGAAAGATAAAATAAAAAAAATAAATTTATATATAAATCTGTATCTTGGCATTTCATCTAAGACATGCTACATATGCGTATTTCTCCTAAACCAAACCTTGTGTAAAATGCTAACTACATGGTTACATTGCATTCTCTATCTGAACACTTAAGGTAAGACATGCTACATATCTGCATTTCAATAAAAATAGACATTAGCAGAAATAGACAATGACAGGGTTAAATTGCATGAGATAATATCTTGCCTTTTCATCTAAGACATGCTACATATGCGTATTTATCCTAAACCAAACCTTGTGTAAAATGCTAACTACATGGTTACATTGCATTCTCTATCTGAACACTTAAGGTAAGACATGCTACATATCTGCATTTCAATAAAAATAGACATTAGCAGAAATAGACAATGACAGGGTTAAATTGCATGAGATAATATCTTGCCATTTCATCTAAGACATGCTACATATGCGTATTTCTCCTAAACCAAACCTTGTGTAAAATGCTAACTACATGGTTACATTGCATTCTCTATCTGAACACTTAAGGTAAGACATGCTACATATCTGCATTTCAATAAAACTAGACATTAGCGGAAAAAGACAATGACAGGGTTAAATTGCATGAGATAATATCTTGCCATTTCATCTAAGACATGCTACATATGCGTATTTCTCCTAAACCAAACCTTGTGTAAAATGCTAACTACATGGTTACATTGCATTCTCTATCTGAACACTTAAGGTAAGACATGCTACATATCTGCATTTCAATAAAACTAGACATTAGCGGAAAAAGACAATGACAGGGTTAAATTGCATGAGATAATATCTTGCCATTTCATCTAAGACATGCTACATATGCGTATTTCTCCTAAACCAAACCTTGTGTAAAATGCTAACTACATGGTTACATTGCATTCTCTATCTGAACACTTAAGGTAAGACATGCTACATATCTGCTTTTCAATAAAACTAGACATTAGCGTCGGTAAATAACAAATGGTTAAATTTAATCCTATAGCTGAACATGACGCTAACAGTTAAAAAATACAGGGGCAATTGTCAAAATAATTAACCATGTTGAGCACAAATACTCACCAACGAGATAACCAGGGGGCATTTGTCTTTCCTCAAACTGTCTCCACAGGGACGACAGAGAGAGGATGCGGGCATCATGACAAGCCCCTCCAAAATTCGCATACACATGCATAATCCTCATCCGTGCGTCACAAACATACTGCACGTTGAGGCTATGAAAATGTTTGCGATTTCTGAAGGGCAAGTCATCAATTGGAGCACGCAGCGCAATGTGGGTACAATCAATGGCTCCCAAGACATTGGGCAATTGAGCAATATCAAAGAATTCCCGCTTCAGGCGCCTCCAATCACCATCATTCTGTGGGAATCCTATGTATTGCTTACTGATACGTACCATGGCGTTCAGAAAGTTATCAAACACCCCAGAGAATGTACCTTGAGCCAGGCCATGCATGTACAGTTCTCCGGATTGAAAACTCCCTGAGGCCAGGACGTATAGACAGCTTAGCATCTTACTCATGGGGGGAACAGCAGTCCTTATTTGTATACGTGGCTCCAAATGAGGTTTAAGAAGCTCGTAAAGGCCAATGAGCTGTTCGCGATCGAGCCGATACTTATCAAAAACCTCAAAGTCACTCATGTTTTCCAAGGTGGGTCTCACCCTGTAGACACGAGGACCTCGAACCAGACGACCCCTTCGTCTCGGTCTGAGCCGCCGAGGCTGCCTGATTCGACCAACAGCTAGTTCGCCAATAGCACCACCAGCAGCGTCTACCATGTCATCCATCTTTCAAAACAGCGTAACAAGGTAAGCACTTGATCTGATGTGGATCACAAGTGATGCATTGGCCATGTTGTTTGGGGGATTTATAGTACAATTAGTCCAATGGTAGTGAGTTAGTAATGATTGCTGATTGTATTCACTTGTTTGTATGTGAGCGGCGCGAATGCTTTCACAGTGGGCGTTTATTTGTTGTTTGCTGAAATGTTAGTTTCAAACAATGATTCTCAATGTGAAAGTGTCCAATATCACACATACAGTGCATGTTTGTAATGTTTGATCATATGCGTAATCAATATTTCTTAAACGCGATCTTATAGTAACAAGCACACGTCCAGGCTAACATGAATGAAAGTGCATAGTTGTGTATAATGTGCATCGAATGTGATCGATCAATGTTGATGCAATATTGTTTGTAAACGATAAAGTAACATCTGCCATCTGTAGTATTGAATATATAAGTGATTGTCGATCTGTCAATATTGTATGCGTCCCTTTAAAATTGCACTAATACTGAATAACTTCCGGCTGCCATCTGTAGTATTGTATATATAAGTGATTTCCGAGCTGTCAATATTGTATGCGTCCCTTTTAAATCGCAATAATAATTCCGAACTTCCCGTCTGCCATCTGTAGTATTGTATATATAAGTGATTGCCGAGCAGTCAATATTGTATGCGTCCCTTTAAAATCGCAATAATAATTCCGAACTTCCCGTCTGCCATCTGTAGTATTGTATATATAAGTGATTGCCGAGCTGTCAATATTGTATGCGTCCCATTCAAATCGCACTAATGCTGAATAACTTCCGGCTGTCATCTGTAGTATTGTGTATATAAGTGATTGCCGAGCTGTCAATATTGTATGCGTCCCATTCAAATCGCACTAATGCTGAATAACTTCCGGCTGTCATCTGTAGTATTGTGTATATAAGTGATTGCCGAGATGTCAATATTGTATGCGTCCCATTCAAATCGCACTAATACTGAATAACTTCCGGCTGTCATCTGTAGTATTGTATATATAAGTGATTGCTGAGCTGTCAATATTGTATGCGTCCCTTTCAAATCGCACTAATACTGAATAACTTCCGGCTGTCATCTGTAGTATTGTATATATAAGTGATTGCCGAGATGTGAATATTGTATGCGTCCCTTTTAAATCGCAATAATAATTCCGAACTTCCCGTCTGCCATCTGTAGTATTGTATATATAAGTGATTGCCGAGATGTAAATATTGTATGCGTCCCTTTCAAATGGCACTAATACTGAATAACTTCCGGATGTCATCTGTAGTATTGTATATATAAGTGATTTTATATCTGACAATATTGTATGCGTCCCATAAAAATTGCACGAATACTGAATAACTTCCGGCTGCCATCTGTAGTATTGTATATATAATTGATTTGCGATCTGACAATATTTCTTAATTGTCCCATTGAAATCTCCATAATAATGCTGTTCAAAAGTGTGGTTTACGTATATGTTGTATTGTAGTATTGAGTGTTAAAGTTCCTAAAGGGGCGGTACAGTGGTGAATCTGTGATGTGTATGGTTGAATCTTGTAATGACGTCATGATATTATTAACCTGCCTATGTAGTTGTGAAATCCTCATTGTGTTGTTGTATTGTGCTACATTGTTATTGTGTGCTGAATAAAATATAAATGTGTGCTTTGTGGTTGCGTGATGGGGGATACGTGTTATGTACATGTAGTACGTATATATTGTGATTGTGTCCCACATATGCTGACTTGTATATAGCGGTCTGGCATTGTTGTTCCTTCCCATAAAGTGACATCTGTAATCTGGTGTAATGATGTTCTTCTTGTACGTAATTCCTAATGGTTTCTGGTGATGGAATCATGATGTTACAAGTACAGTCAAATCCATATGTTGTGTTTTGTGATTCCTGTAGAGAATGTAATGTGTTTGTCCCCCATCATTTGAATGCACATGTATGAGTGAATGTTAAACGTAATGTATGTGCATCCATGAGTGATTATGTGTTAAGCCTATGTAGATATGCAGTTGCTGCAAGCATATGAGTTGAATAACTGAAATGCAATAATAAAGGTAAATGAGAGATGTTTCCCATTGTGTAGTGTTTGTGAATCCAGAAATGTGTATTGAATTTTATTTTAATTGTAAATGTAATTTTATTGAAATAATAATGTGTTACTAGTGATGGGGATTTGTAGTTGATGTAATCTAAAAGTGTTAAAAATATTTATGGTGTGGTGAATATTTAATATTAAAAACCATAAGTCCACCATAGGGAAATAGTCATTTCTTGATCTATTTATCATCGCTAGGTCTAACGCATGAAATCATGTATTTTCTAGCGCTGGTATTTGGAGTTTTTCAGTCTACGCTATTTGCGTGCGTTAGGGAAATGAGGGTTTCGCGTGCACGAGCACGTCTTCCCAATAGAAGTCAATGGAGGCTCCAAAGATTTCTATTTTTTTTTTCTAAGACTGGTTTTCCTCGTAAAGTGAGTGACGTCATGATCTTGTGTGAAAAAGTCGCTAAATCGTGTTCTTTTTGTAATAAATAAATATTTTGTGTATGTCATGTGGTGTATATTGTTTGTATGCATCGATGAGTGTATGTTTGTGATAATGTTATTAGTTAGATGTAGGTATATGAGGGTCTTTTCCCGTGTGTCTATGTAAGTCAATGGGAAAATGGATTTGTGTGGATTTTTTTCAAACACCCGAGATCTCGCAACTTTAATCCTTTGTATTTTAAGGAAAAAAAAAACAAAAAGAAAAATAAAGATAGTGTTGTGTTTGTATGAGTGTAAGTGTACTTTGTGTAATATTTGTTTTGTGATTCGTGGATGTTTTTTTTTGCGGTATATGTTTACTACTGGGTCTGAGGTGGCGGTAGAAAGGTGAGCGTTAGGTGTATTTTGAGTGGCGGTAAATAAACTCTAAATACCGGAGTGCGTAAGAAACCCGCGTTAGGAGCCTCTAACGCTGGTTTTTACGGATAACGCCGAACTCTAAATCTAGGCCATAGGGTCATCAACTTTTTTTGAAGAAAATAAGAGAGACTAAGGAATCTACAAATTTTACATAGGAAATAGATTAATACAGTAGTAACTAGTAAGTATTTTACAATTTGATAATGTGGTACAACACATATCATCTTCATTGACACAGTTTAGCTTGACACAACATCCACAAATCTGTGAATTATGTATCTTATTTAAGGTGCAGTGGGAGTAAAGACATTTCAAGTAGACAACCCAAGGTGATGATTTAGGTGTATTTTGATATATTTCATGCCACCATTTAAATGTCAAATATGATCATAAATAAAAAAAAAATGTTAACTTTTCCACAAACTTTGGGTTTCTTACTTAAATTATTTACATGCCGCTTGTGAAATCATGACACAATAAATAGCAGACATACATGGCTCTGCCATTGGTTTTTAGCAATTAGAATGACACTAATTACAGATGTGAACTACATTGCTATTATTCTCAGCCAGCAGTGAAGTGGTTTATCAGGTTTCATGTAAAGTTAATTTTAGCTGTAGTGTAGAGATTACTCTCCCACCTGACGCCTTCCACCACGATCTCTACCCTCCCAAACATCTTCCCTCGCTCACCCCACACTGTCCAACACCATCTTAGATCCTGGCAGACAGTCTCCCAGTATACAGATTAGGTGTTTTTTTTTTCTTAAATGGAAAGAGTCCACAGCTGCATTCATTACTTTTGGGAATTAAGAACCTGGCCACCAGGAGGAGGTAAAGACACCCCAGCCAAAGGCTTAAATACTCCCACTCCCCTCATCCCCCAGTCATTATTTGCCTTTCATCCCAGGAGGTTGGCAGAGAAGTGTCCGAAATTATTTTGTCTCTTATGGAGGGTAGTACTCTTCGGCATGGGACAGGAGTTTTAAGTAATCCTGTCAGTCTCTCAGTGACTTGGATGAAAGTTAGAGTCTGGAGATGCAGGGAGAGTCTTTCTGGGAAACAATCCCGACTCATGTTAGCAGCTCCTCAAGCAATCAGCATTGTCGAACTTTGCTCTGCTGCCTGCTTTCTTCTCTCAAGTCCATGGTGGAGGCAATGCTACTATTCGTCACACTTGAAGGGCCGTGTTCCTGTACCACGGTGTAGATTCCAGAAAGATAATTTCATTTTACTTCTTCATGAATGTACTGTAATGGAAATGTTTTCCTGAGAGGCTACTACCTTGCGGGTCTAACAATTACATAAGGGTCTCAGTGAGTCTCCTTTAGTATCTTGGAATTAAGGGTTAATATCTCCTGAGGGGGTAATTGAACAGGGGGGTTTATGATCATGTTTGTTATGTGATTCAACCTACTTATGTGTGATGGTTACTGGGCTTGTGGTTTGGAATATTGATGCCTTTGGAAATGATGCAACCTTATGGTTGGGCAAGCTTTTTTGGACTGTACAGTTCACCTTGTGGTCCGGCGTAGTTACGTTCCATCCTCCATTTCCACATTCTTGACCGTGTGGCGAAGGAGAAATTCTAGTCCACAAGGGTCTGGTCATAGGAGGTGTGAGTGCCCTAGCCATTGTGGGTGTCAGGTGCCATTTTTGTTTTACTTCTTTAGTCCATATTTGCATATCCTTTATCCAGTTATGGAGGATTCTGATACTGAGACTATTTTAATTTCAGATTCGCCACACGGTCAACCAGTTCTGTTCTGTATGCCATATGAGAGCGCCTTGTTCCTCGGACTCTGGGAATCAAGGGTCAGCTGAGCCATACACCTCTGGGGGTCCCGTCCTCTGAGAGGCGAGTTCCCTACCGCTCCATACTTCTACACATGCAGGTAACCCAGTTTATGATTATTCCTCCATGCAGGGTGGCTTGTTCCCCCCAGAGGTTGCAGCACATTTTTGCTACCACATACTTTTGGAGATTATTCATCTGCAGAGCCCAGAAGTTTATGCATGATTGTGCTTCTGCCATATTGTGCCGGGTCTACTGCTTGGGGATGGTTTGTGCAGTTCCCTGAGGATTCATGCAGCTTGATGGTTAGAACCCGGTTTGCAGGCTGGTCCTATTGGGTTTGATTCTGTCTTGTGGCTGTTCTGACATGTGGCCGCCGTTCTGATTGGCTGGTCTGGTCAAGATGTGGAGTGCTCATGTTTACATCAACTAAGCATCCTAGAGGACCTGTAGGTCTGTGAGGCAGGAGGGGTTGTCTCAGCCCTTATAGCCTTCAATTTGGATGACTGGGTCAGTGGAGTTTCCGCTGTGTTACTCTCTCCTTGTGTCTGGTAATGTCAGACCATAGAGTCACTGGGATGTCCTTCTTGGACTTGGTCCTCAGCAGCTAGTAGTTTGAAGGGTAGTTCAGCTGCCTTGCAGCGGAGGGTTTGCAGAATGTAACCAGCTGCAACTTTTGCATATTGTCTGTGTTTTGACTAGCTGTTTCTCTGAGACTTTTTCGGTCTTCCCCTGTGGTCTCCTTTTAGGGGCCTGGGAGATGTTGGTTCCCTGTTAGGAACAATGGGCGTAGTCTCCTTGAGCTTGCTTGGGGTTTCTCCCAGAGGGAGAGAGCATGCCCCTTTCTCCCTGTGATCATCCGCTTGTACGGAGATGACATAGAGACCAGCCATTGCTCAGGTGGTTTTACCCCCAAGGTATCCCCTTGCCTTTTTGTCCTGAAGCTGTTGGAGAGTCTAGGGGCTCTAGTGTCATTGTACAACTTTTACCGCCTTGGCTCTTTTGGAGAGTGGGACTTCGGCAAGAGGTGGTCTCTTCCTTAGGTTGGGACTTGCAAGTTTTTCTTGTTATCCGGGTTGATCTGGATATCACATTATTACCCCCTGTGGTCTTGGTTGTTATATCAGATGGGGTGTTAAGGTTTCATGTACTGTTTGTTTAAATATTTGGGGGCTCGAACCGGTCTCTGGGGCTTCCGGTTGCTGAGTCTCACTCAGCATTTTCCCTTGTGGAACCCGTTGTGGGTTATTACCAGATTTTTAGGCTCCAGGGCTGATTCAAGGTTCTCCTGTTTACTAGAAACTTGGGCTATGTCCTTTTACTCAGATTCCTTGATCTGGTCTTGGTTGGCCCGGTGTTCCGAGTATTGTTGCTCATTAGGCTTGTTTCTGTCAGGTTTCTGAGTACCGTTGCTCCTTGAGCTTGTTTTGCCCCTTACGTGGTTCCCTTGGTCAGCTTGCTGTAGTGTCAATTGTATTCGCTGCTTTGCAGGTGAATGGACCTGCAGTGTCCCTAATGCTACTCTTGCACAATGATTGCGCATTTGCAGGCTAGTTTTTTGGGAACTCCTTCCAACAGGGCTTCTGCATTGGGGGTTGATCTTTCCTTTAGCCTGTGGCTTTGTGCATTGTGGAAGGTGCTGCGTTTTAGCCTTTTTCCCTTCTGGGGTGAGAGTTTATTCTCCTTTTTATGGAGATGTGGTCCTTTTAGCTGGTTTTGGGGTTCTTCTGTCCCCCTGTTCAGACTGGTCATTGCTGGGGCTGACCCGGCTGGGGGGGGGGTCTGAGAGATGTTGTCTGAGGAGTCAGGTTGTACCCGTGCTCTGTTGCCTTGGCTGTGACCATTCTACCACCCGTCTTTGGGCTGGTTTTGGGGTTCTTCTGTCCCCCTGTTCAGACTGGTCATTGCTGGGGCTGACCCGGCTGGGGGGGGGATCTGAGAGATGCTGTCTGACGAGTCAGGTTGTACCCGTGCTCTGTTGCCTTAGCTGTGGCCATTCTACTGCCCGTCTTTGGGCTGGTTTTGGGGTTCTTCTGTTCCCCTGTTCAGACCTGACAGAATCTATGTGGGCATCGTAGCTAGTTCGATAGGATTACAGGCTGTGAATCTAGGATTGCACCACCTCAGGTTCTCTCTTTTAGCTTCCCCCTTTTCTTTGGAAAACCTGTGGGCCTGGATTGCCTAAAATGGGCCCTCTTTCTGGGAGCTGTCTTTTGCAATCTGTTCTTTTGCTGGCCGCTTTTACTCCTCAGCAAGTATTCTCTGTGTCATCTTGATAATGGCGGCATTTTCTTGACTAAGGGTTTTTGTCTGGGTTCATTACACTCTTTTTTGTAGCAGAATACTTCAGTATTTTAAGCTTAAATGATGTGAGGACTCTTCTGTTGTCTTTTGGTGCTCTTGCATGATGTTTGAGAGAACGGTTCTATGTTACTACACCCGGTCCTATACCTCTGGTTTATCCTGGTCTAGGTGTAGTCTCCCTTGTCGGTCAGGAGCCATTTGGGCCTTGTGAGCTGGGCTTTCTCTGGGGGGTTTCCTTTTATGGATTTTGTGACCTTTCATTTTTATTCTTTCGGTTCTTCCTGGCCCTATCACTTTGGGAATATAGACTGGTGTTCCCTTCTTTAGTGAGTGGTGAGTGGTGAAGGACCGACTCTTTGGAGACGGTGTCTCCTGGAGGCCTGCTGGCTCAGTTGAGTCTCTAGCTAGGCTCTGGACTACCTGCAGGTCAGTGTCCTCGGGGCTTTTCCTTTCAAAGTTTTCTCAGCTTTGGACGAAGCTGGGGATTTTATTTGCAGTAGTTCCAGGCTTGGTGCCCTCAGTTTGGGCCGCATATTGAACCCTCCCTTCTTGGCATTTAGTGTTCTCTATAGCTTGGTTATTGTTTTGCCAAAAGTAATGAATGCAGCTGTGGACTCTTTCCATTTAAGAAGAAAAACATAAATTATGCTTACCTTTTCTTCTGATGGAAAGAGTCTACAGCTCCCCATCCGTACTTTTTTTGTGGGGCGTCTTGATTTTATTCTTCTGGCACCTTTTCACCCTGATATTTCTTCTACTGTTCCTTGTTCCTCGGCAGAATGACTGGGGGATGAGAGGAGTGGGAGGACTATTTAAGCCTTTGGCTGGGGTGTCTTTGCTGCCTCTTGGTGGCCAGGTTCTTAATTCCCAAAAGTAATGAATGCAGCTGTGGACTCTCCATCAGAAGAAAAAAAAATTATCAGGTAAGCATAATTTATGTTTTTAATTATTTTTTTTATATATATTTTTTTTTCTGCAGTGTAGTGATCCTCCTCAACCCTCCCAACTTCCTGATCCCTCCAAATAGCTCTCCACCCTCCCCATCCCACTAATGGTGGCCATCTTTAGTACTGGTATCTGTATGCCAGTACCTAATATACTGTATATATATATTTATATTTATTTATTATAATATATTGTTATGTTTTGGTAGTGTATTGGTCCCCATGCGTTCCCTCTCACTACATTTTGTTTTCACAGTGTAAGGTCCATCCCACTCCCTCCCCCTCCCTCCTCCCTCTGCTGCTGGACCCCCCACCTGCCTCTTGCTTTCCCTCCCACATATCCCTCCAGCACTAGCAGATGATCATTACAGATGGGGGGACACACAGTGTCACTGTCTGTAACAATCTGGCATCTGCCTTTATATGGAACCCGGAACACTATTCTTGCTCCAGGTCCATGTGCAGGCAGATGCATGGAGATGCAACTATGATGTATATATACATTATGCGGTACAATGTGATTTGTGCCATCCTATTGGGTAAAGGGGTTACAATTATTACTTAAATGAGAGTACACGAGTGCAATATTAAATGCTTGAAATCAAGATTTCAAATGTTGTAAAACATAAGGGAGAAAAATGTTCTAAGAGCAGATAGATAAGGGAGCCTGGGAATAAACGTAATCAGAAGGATTCAAATTGACCCCTATATTTGTAAAGTACCACCAGAATTGTCCAGACCAGGAAACTGTAATTTATGCACCCCAAAGGTGTACCTAATCACCAATCTGGCTCTATTATGTGAAAGATTTGTGGATGTTGTGCTTATAGAAGGATTTGAAATAAATTTCTGGTAGAGCAGTTTCAAGCAAATAGAAAACTGCCAAAGGCCAGATAATAACTGCAGGTCAGCACTTTTTCATTCAAGTTACAGCCCAATAAGTCTGAGATATGGGGGCCGATTTATCATAGGTCTGTCCGACATGATCTGCTCAGCATATGCTGTCAGCATTTTTCATTGCACAAGCAGTTCTTGTGAACTGCTTGTGCAATGTCGCCCCTTGCAGATTTGTGGCCAATCAGTCGCTAGCAGGGGTATCAATCAACCCGATCGTATTCGATCGAGTTGATTGCTATTTGCCTCTCAGAGCAGCAATCTTAAAGGGACAGAATTGTTATTGTTTTAAAAGATAGATAATCCCTTGTTTACCCATTCCCTAGTTTTGCATAACCAACACAGTTATATTTATATATTTTTTACCTCTGTGATTATCTTGTATCTAAGCCTCTGCAGACTGCCCCTTTATTTGTTCTTTTGACAGACTTGCAGTTTAGCCAATCAGTGATAGCTCCCAGATAACTTCACGTGCACGAACACAGTGTTATCTATATAAAAAACATGAACTAACACCCTTTAGTGGTGAAAAACCTGTTAAAATGCATTCTTAAGAGGCGGCCTTCAAGATCTAAGAAATTAGTATATGAACCTCCTAAGTTAAGCTTTCAACTAAGAATACCAAGAGAACAAAGAAAAAATGGTGATAAAAGTAAATTGGAAAATTGTTTAAAATTACATGCCCTATCTGAATCATGAAAGGTTTTTTTGAACTAGACTGTCCCTTTAAGACCGCTGCTTCTTAACTGCTGTTTCTGGCTAACCTTAAGGCTCACGCGGAAACAGAGGTATCAGGGGCCGTTCGGCCCTTGATAATTCCGCCCCATGGGGTTCAAGTTATCCTTTATTAGGTCTCACAAAACAAGGAGATGTGAATGAGTCAGCCTATAGCTATCCACTATTTCCACCTCCCCTATTGCTCATTCAGAACCCTTTGATAGTGTATTTAAGGAACCCAGGTTCGTCTAGACCTTTTATAAGTATGGTTTATTTTCAACCCAGGATCTCCTTATCAAAACTGTATACGAGTTACCTGCCCCTCTCATAAGTCTTTCCCCTCACATTCTTCTGTGTCAAAACAGCTCACCTGCAGCCACCAGATGTCCCTTAAACAATCACTCTCTCACAGATAGAACTCTGTTGTAAGACTCAACCAAGCTCACTCTTCTAACTCCACATGCAACGCTATTTGTAGAATCTGTGTCTCTTTCATTAATGCTATTCTTGCTGATAGTACCCCTTACATTACACTGGTTGTTGAATGTTCACCTGCCCCCCCCCGATACAGACTGCAGATTCCATGCGTTTTATAAAATCAGGAATCAGCTTGTGATTCATCTTGCTTGGAATATATTGGTTTGGCCATGTGATTTTATAGTATCCTATTTATGAGATCTGTTTTTGATTACTAGTGAACATGCCTGAAAAAAATAATTACAAATCATACAAAAAGTTCATGCTGTCTTTTTTTTTTTTTTGGCCCATGTGACTTTACACGTGCAAGAAAATGTCACAATTAATAAGTATAGCAAAATAAGTTCTCCTAGAACAGTGTTTCTCAATTACAGTACGCGTGACCTATAAACAGCCCAGATTTGTATAGGCAAAGCAATCAGCTGATGTATGGGAGCAAGTTATTAGCCATGGTTACTAATTAGCTGATTATTTCACCTGTGCGTGTTAAGGGTCCTGAGGAATGGAATTGAGACACACCTTCCTAAAGGTAATTCATATTAACCATGCATAGGAAAGGAACTTTTATATGAAAATAAAAACCTATTTAGTGCTTTTGAGCAGCAAAAAACATTTTCATTAAGTACATAAAAAAACCAACAACTTACAATAAAACATTTTACTGACTGTCTTGAATAACATTGTTCAATTTTCCCAATGTAAAGCATTGAGGTGATTTTGTGAGCCTATTGTATCTGAAAAGGATTAGATAATAGGCAGAACAGTGTGGTTAATTAATGGACTGGCATTTAAAAAAAATATCTAAATCCTTCAAGGGACATGAAACTCATTTGCAGATTGATGATATTATTTTAAACAACTTTCCAATTTACTCATATTATCTAATTTGCTTCATTCTCTTTCTATCCATTGTTGAAGGAGCAGTAATGTACTATATGCAGCTAGCTGAAAGCCAATAACAAGAGGCATATATGTATAGCCACCAATCAGCAGTTTCTGAGCCTACCTTGGTGTACTTTTCAACAAATGATACAAAAAGTACAAAACAATTATATAACAGAAATAAATTACAGCTAGATTACGAGTTTTGAGTTATAGTGAAAAAGCAGCGTTATTAGGTTATAACGCTGCTTTTTCACTACCGCTGGTAATACGAGTCTTGCAGATTTTGGGGCACCGCAAACTTTTTTGGCCTTACCGCAAATCAACTTAGGCAAATTGCGTATAGTCCAATGGGATTGTAATAGCGCCGGTATTACAAACTTGTCCTGGGAGGCCAAAAAGTTAGTGGTACACCCTATCCCGTCAAGGTTCGTAACACATTCTAAAGTCAGTAGTTATGAGTTTTACGCTACAAAGCTGTAGCATAAAACTCATAACTAAAGTGTTACAAAGTAAACTAACACCCATAAACTACCTATTAACCCCTAAACCGAGGCCCTCCCGCATCGCAAACACTAAAATACAATTATTAACCCCTATTCTGCCCTCCCGGACATCGTCGCCACTATAATAAACATATTAACCCCTAAACCACCATACTCCCGCATCTCAAACACTAGTTAAATATTATTAACCCCTAATCTGCCGCCGCAATGTTGCCGCCAACTACATAAATTTATTAACCCCTAATCTGCCGCTCTCGACATTGCTGCCACTAGAATAAACATATTAACCCCTAAACCACTGCACTCCCGCATCGCAAACACTAGTTAAATATTATTAACCCCTAATCTGCTGTCCCTAACATTGCTGCCACCTAGCTGCATTTATTAACCCCTAATCTGCCGCCCCCAACGTCGCCGCCACTATACTAACGTTATTAACCCCTATCCCTAACCCCCCACTTACAGTTTTGAAGAGCTGACATCCATCCTCAACGAAGCCGGGAGAAGTCTTCATCCAAGCGGCAAGAAGTCCTCAACGAAGCCGGCAGAAGTGATCCTCCAGACGGGCAGAAGTCTTTACTCAGACGGCATCTTCTATCTTTATCCTTCTGACGCGGAGCGGCTCCATCTTCAAGACATCCGGTGCAGAGCATCCTCTTCAATCGACGGCTTCTTCAACTTTGAAGGTTCCTTTAAATGACATCATCCAAGATGGCATCCCTTAGATTCCGATTGGCTGATAGAATTCAGCCAATCGGAATTAATGTTGAATTAAGGTTGAAAAAATTATATTGGCTGATGCAATTAGCCAAAAGGATTGAGCTTGCATTCTATTGGCTATTGGAACAGCCAATACAATGTGATCTCAATCATATTGGCTGTTTGGATCAGCCAATAGGATTGAAGATGGAGCCGCTCCGCGTTGGAAGGATGAAGATAGAAGATGCCGTCTGGGTGAAGACTTCTGCCTGTCTGGAGGCTCACTTCTGCCGGCTTCGTTGAGGACTTCTTGCTGCTTGGATGAAGACTTCTCCCGGCTTCGTTGAGGATGGATGTTGGCTCTTCAAAACTGTAAGTGGATCTTTGGGGGTTAGTGTTAGGATTTTTTAAGGGTGTAATGGATGGGTTTTATTTTTAGATTAGGGGTTTGGGCTGCAATAGAGCTAAATGCCCATCCAAATGCCCTTTTCAGGGCAATGGGGAGATTAGTTTTTTTATTTAGGATTTTATTTGGGGGGTTGGTTGTGTGGGTGGTGGGTTTTACTGTTGGAGTGGTTGTTTGTATTATTTTTTACAGGTAAAAGAGCTGATTTCTTTGGGGCAATGCCCCGCAAAAAGCCCTTTTTAAGTAGCTAGCTTAGGGTTTATTTTATAGGTAAGTATTTAGTTTTAAACAAGAATTATTTAGTTATTAACAGTAAGTTTTATTTAGATTTATTTAAATTATATTTAATTTAGGGGGGTTAGGGTTAGATTTAGGGTTATGGATTAATAACTTTAGTATAGTGGCGGCGACGTTGGGGCGGCAGAATAGGGATTAATAAATGTAGGTAGGTGGCGGCAATGTTAGGGGTGGTAGATTAGGGGTTAATAATATTTAACTAGTGTTTGCGATGCGGAAGTGTGGTGGTTTAGGGGTTAATATGTTTATTATAGTGGCGGCGATGTCCGGAGTGGCAGATTAGGGGTTAATAAGTATAATGCAGGTGTCAGCAATGTCGGGGGCAGCAGATTAGGGGTTAATAAGTGTAAGAGTAGGGGTGTTTGGACTCGAGAGTCATGCTAGGGTGTTAGGTCTAAACATAAATTTAGTTTCCCCATAGGAATCAATTGGGCTGTGTTACTGACCTTTACGCTGCTTTATTGCAAGTGTTAGACTTTTTCTCAGCCGGTTCTCCCCATTGATGTCTATGGGAAATCATGCATGAGCACGTACAACCAGCTCACTGCTGACTTAAGCAGCGCTGGTATTGGAGTGCGGTATGGAGCTCAATTTTGCTCTACTCTCACTTCTTGACTTTTAACGCTGGGTTTATGAAAACCTGTAATACCAGCGCTGTAGGAAAATGAGCACCCCTAATAACACCCCTAATAAAGCAAAACTTGTAATCTGGCCGTTAGAAAGTTATTTAAAATTGAATGCTCTATCTGAATCATGTAAGAAAAAAAGGGTTTCATGTCTTTTTCACAAACTCACTTCATTAGTTTCTAACACTCATTTGGATGGACTGAATTCTAGCCCATTGATAAAAAAAAATACTTGTAAATCTATTGCTTTGTGCTATTAATTGTAGATGTTCAACCTTTAAGGGTGTCATAATCTTAAGTAAGAGGATAGCAGATTCATGAAGAATATGAGCAAGCATTTTTTTACAGAAAGTGCGGTAGATTCATGGAATAAACTTCCAAAAGAGGTGGTAAACAGAGGGACTGTAAAATTAAATTCCAAAATACCTGGAACATGCATAAGGTTATCCTAAGAACAGTAACATGTTTTTCACCACTAGAGGGTGTTAGTTCATGTGTTTCACATAGATATCATTAAAATAATGGACAGTCTGCAGGGACTTAGATACAAGATAGATTCAATGAAAAGTCCAGAATCCCTTAATGATAGAAAGTTAAAAAGTTAAATACTTTATAAAATCAACCGTTTTAAAAGCACTATTAGAAACGCCTAACAAACAAGCTTTTGTTTTGGCACACACTCTGATTACCAGCTATCAGCTATATATATATATTTATTTTTTTTCAATTTGTATGCTGCCAAGATCTGGATGTCATATGATATTACCATTACACATTCATCCTTAGTGTGTCATATATGTAATTATATTTTTGGATTGTAGGTTCACCACTTAGCTTGCATCTTATTCAACCCTTCCTATATTAGATACAAGATAATCACAGAGGTAAAAAGTGTATTTATATAACTGCGTTGGTTATGCAAAACTGGGGAATGGATAATAAAGGGATTATCTATCTTTTTAAACAACAAATATTCTGGTGTAGACTGTCCCTTTAATAAAATGTTTAAGCAAACATCATGTTCACCTATAAATATATTAATATACAAGTACTTTTATTTGAATTTTTACTTAAAGAAGGTTGGTAGAAAATTCCAAGTTTTTTGGAATCATATTCTTCCAATAAGTTTTTTCTGAACAATGACAAATATACATTGAACCTTCATTCTATATAACAGTTAAAATTAATATATATGTATGTATAACTTGTTTTATTCATTTCTCTCATTATATCAGATTAATCATAAATAGTGGATTAAATAAAACAACCCGAATGAAAGCACAGATAAGGAGAAACAAACCGAGTTGACTCTCTCGGTGAAGGTGTTTACAATATATTTTGAATAAATTATGATTGCAAATAGACAAGAAACAAACCGAGTTGACTCTCTCGGTGAAGGTGTTTACAATATATTTTGAATAAATTATGATTGCAAATAGACAAATTGCTTCAAATACATTTTATGAAATTATATATGAATGGAAAGTTTCCATAGTGAGCCCTCCCCCAAACAATTGAGGAATACTTCTTGATCTAAATGGTATACAGTCATGTTAATAAATCTCCATGTTCCCATAATACCTTTTAAATGTTGTCCCTTTCTAGAGCCAAAAATGGACAAGAACGTATTAACATTTCTTAGCATCCCAGGTTTTCATATATATTTAAAGGTGCCAAATACATCAAGACTGTGTAGGAGAGTTTCCTGTGTAGGAGAGAAGAATAGATAGATGGAAAACAGCGGATAATCTTAGAATTAAATCTACCCTTCCAGCAGAGAAATGATTGGGTTAAGAATGATTTTACACTAAAGCAAAATAGAAACTGGAGACAATAACTTTTAGAGAGCTGATAGCTAACTTTTTTTTTTTTACCATATTAAATAATATATTTTTCTGAAAAGATAAGGACACTTTCAGCTAAACAAAATAGCCTTTTAACTAAATATTTCAGAATATGTATTTCAGAATCAAACATTCAGAATTAGAAATGAATTTAATGAAAGCAATTTCAATACTTTGTAATGTGATATCCATCTAGGATCATTCTCTGTGATGAATAGTCCTGGTGATTAAAAAAATGGGATTGTCAATTCTGTACATATTTTTGTTATTGTCTTACATTGGACATTTTATTGTGAGTTTCTACCATAGTTAGGCTGCTGGGTTGAATTTTGTCATGATGTTGACCTTATCTGAAACAAAGATAAGTTCTTCACATCCAGAATTTTCTTTTAATGTAATTTCCTAAACATTTTTTTAGAAAAGAGAAATAATAGCTAACCGCCAAGTTGGCCTACAGTATGCTTTCCTAAAAATAAAAATACATAAATAATAAATCTGATTCCCTCTGATTCTGAAGTACGAGGGCCTCTTGTGCATATGTTTAAGTCACTGTCAAACGAAAAGTTACCATGTAATCATATTCAGACAATGACCTGATGATTTTGAGTTTCCTAATTGCTTACATTATTACAAAAACTCTATAGTGCCCTCAAAACATTTATGTTCAGGGTAACACAAAGAAACAAGCACTGTCTGATAATCTTGGATTTTGTTCAACTTAACTTGCCAACCAAAAGTATGTGATGGCCTCAGCAACAGGTGTGACGTCTTCAGAAATAGTTTCTTTCTCAAAGGGAGATTAACTACAAAGTCACAATCCAGAAAATGAGTTAAATTAGAAAGGAATTTAGAGAGTTTCATGGTATTATTTTCCAATTCATGTTTTTGACTGCTCTGATATAGTACTTTGAGGATAAATGATGATAATGGTGTGCTGAAAAGCCTTAAAGATGATTAGATAAGAAAAATATTTCAGGCGTCATCCAAATTTGGGAGATGTGTCTAATTAGTACCTTCATCCTGAAGATCTTAAGATGTTTGTACTTTAAGCATGATGTGCATTTGAATGATGAGTGATTGGCATAATGTTCAATTTTAAATAAGGAGTTAACAGTATTTCAAAGAAAATCTACACTTTGTGGTGCTCAGTATTGTTAAAGAAGGAAAAATGAGACTATGAGGTTGATTTATTAAGCAGTGAATATTGCATTGAAGCCCCATTGTTTCTGGTCCACCAGAAACGAATGTTAAGAAGCAGTGATCGTAAGACCGCTGCTCCTTAACTTCCTTTTAGGTGGCAGACTGAAATCTTTCCAATCCGATTGGGATGATTGATGGCTCCTGCTAACGGCAGGGACAATTGGCCGCCGGTAGCAGGGGGCGGCATTGCACAAGCATTTCACCAGAAATGCTTGTGCAATGTTAAATACCAACAGCGTATGTTGTTGGCATTTAGCAAGGTCGAGCGGACATGATTCGCTACAGCAAATCATGTCTACTTGAACATTAATAAATTTACCCCAATAATTCTTGTCCTTGAAGGTCAAAAAGATTTTTTTTTTTTTAATTAAACCTTGTTTTTTTTACAAAGAGAGAAAAGTACAACTGGACTAAAAGAGGCTGCTCCGGGGTGGTAACTCGCTATAGAGCAAGTTAGTGACGGTCCTGTCAGAGCGCTTCTTTCTTTGTATGCAAACTTTGTTATTGTTGCTATTTGTGAAGTTCTGCAATACAGAATCTAGGTTTATGGAGAACCCAAAAGTGGGTATAAAGTGGGCAAAATACCCACTTCAGTTGTTCTCTCTTTAGATGCCAGTAAGTCATCATTTTTAAAATGATGTTCAATTCATATATACAGTAAATAACTCGTAACTGCCATACACCTTGCCACTTATATTATGTGCCCTATTTATGAAGATGCATAAGCAACTTTGGGCTTTTTCAGAGTAGGCTTACTCATGCATGCCTTCAACCAAAGTTTAGAAGCACCTGTTATATAATCATTGCTTCTTAATGTGTTCACAAACTCAGAAGTTGTGGATGTCAGTCAATCTGGACTCATTTGCCAGGACTGGCTGACAAGACCTGCTCTTAAGAAATTGGTTTTGCAGAAGCAGGGGGCAGGGTCTCATGCAAACCTATTTTCTGGCAGCTGATACTGCTCTGGAGTATCTATCTATCAGTATGTCTGTCTGTCCCTTTATCTATATATCTGCCTGTCTATCTATCCATCTGGGCAACATTAGATGTGGCATGCTAATGATAGTGTGGGATGCTATAAGCAATATATTTCTGGACTGTACTAACATTAGTACTCAACTAAACATCTTGATATTACAAGTTTATGATAAATCCTATTTACCAGAGAAGGGTTAGCACAGTGCAACCTTTTTTTTTTTTTTTTTTTTTTTATAATTTATTTTATTGAGGTTTCAAAAAAGCAGAACAGAAGCAAATTTTTACAGGCAATTGTAGGTGAGACATGCAAACAAGTAGTACACAAGACCAAACCACATCACCTATTCTAGAATACAAGGTACAGTTTACAAACTAAATGGCCTGTGACATAATCAACCTCATTTTTATTAATTAGAAATTCCCCAAACAAAAGAAGGCCACTCTTGGACCTTTGTAATCTCTTTTACCTTAGGAGGGGGAAACTAGTGATACTCAAAAGGCCACTTTTGGGCCTTATTGCTATGACACATGCTTATCTATAAAATTAATTGTGTCGGGCCACTCTTGAACCCTGATGTATAAGCAATATGAGAGGCTAGGCACAACTAAGTTACATTAATAGCTGCAGAACCAAATTGGAATTAATAGATGGAATTTCATCATAATATCCCACTTTACTAATATGTGTTACATTGGGAGAATAGGTGGACTCTGATGGCCTTTCTAGTGCCTTAGGAGATATACTTGATTACTAACACATATGGCTCTTCATTAAAGACCCACCTTATCACATGTCCTATATTCACAACAACACTGTCTTATAAGTAAAAAACTATGTTAAAAATAACTATATATATTATGATCATACTAGCCCATTTTACATAGGTAAAATAAGTAAGGCATACCTCTATAAATCTATCATCTGCAAACAGATGTATGCAATAAAAATAAAGCAGCTAAATATGCTAGGCTAATGAGTCAATAGTAGATTAAACATATGATAGTAAAAATAAACACTGTACAGCTTTATACCTCATGTGGTTATTTCTAAGGATATAAAAAGAGGCATATCACCAACTAAACCCACATAGTAAATTGAATTATGCTGGCAGGAAAATTTTTGGCAGTCATATAAAATAAATAGCTGGTAATGACATGAAAATTATATTCAGTGTTACCCCTACTCAATACTCCGTATGGGAATATATTAAACTAAATGGAAACAGCTTAGCTTTATGGTATGTTAGAATGTACATCGATATTCATGTGAGAGATCCAAACATGCAACAATACTGTTCAGTGTAAAAACTAGTCTCTGATTTAGACTTTGATTATACCCATTCTATCTAAGGAGTCAGATTAAACCAAACATTAAAGCTTTAAGGAGGGCAACATCACTTATGTTCGAAGCTAGGTAAAACAGCGTTGGAGAGTTAAGTTAACAAATAAACAGGGGTCATTATTCCTAGGGGTCTCTTAGATAATCAGAAGGGACTTCATCATTACAAAAGACTCCAGACTGGAACTCCTGTTAAATGTTCATTATCCTGATACCTGTGGTAGGTGTATAATCCCTTTATATCTAATTAAGTTACATAGCCGGATAATATGGTGGAGGGGGACACAGTCAAACACCTCCGGCAGTCTAGTCATCCAATTCAGCAGCATGATCCGAAATGACAGTACATCCCCAGCACCGCTCATTTTCAGATGTAAACATTAACGGTGATGGGAAATTGCTCCACAGAGTCAGCCTATACCAGTATGTCCCAGAAATTGCACACAACCCGCCGGTGGGGTTGGATTCCATATGGCCTGATAGACAGTGGGGTTTCGTAGCCCAATGGAGCTTAATGAAGCACTTCCAGCGCTCAGACCCTCTACTGCAGCTAAGCTGATCCTACTCACAGTATACGGGTCTCTGGAAGCAAGGAAAGCCCGCCTAGACATATCTCCACCTAGCGGATCAGGCCCTTTATATCGGCTGTGTGGTGAGAGGAGTGTTAAGGAGACCTGGTTTGATTTTCGCCGCCATCTTCTCCCACGCCCGGTCCTCCAAGGTATATGGCCCCCTTTAGGCCACAACCTCAGTGGCAATGTTCCGATTGTAACTTTAACCGGAGGGGCAGGTAAGTTAGTTACGGTGTGAGAGGGTGGAAGGGATATCTCAGCTCTTAGCAAGACCTCTGGAGGTGCCAAAGAAAGTCGGTCCTCATCTTCTTGTGGGGCGGACTGAGGTCGAGTGCTGAGCCCACTGGATATTAAGGAGGACAGTTTCTGAAAATGTTCTTCCAGTAAGGAGATAAATGCAGCTTCTGTTAGGCAAATATTGAGTGCCATAGCGCAGTGTTTAGAGAAGGACAGCTTAGTAAGCTGTTGTACCCGGATCGCCGGGGGGGTTAGGTGACGGTCGGGCCTGGTTCTGGGCCGCCTCTGCGTACCTCACCGTTCCAGTATAACAGGGAAGAAGTTAGCTCCACTTTTTAGGTCAAACTGATCAGTAGGATCTATGATTTAGATATATAACACTTTCGACCGTAGGTGATGCCGTAGTCAGATGATATGCAATGGAAATATCAATCCAGCTCTTCAGCCCCTGAAATATGCTGCCATCATGGCCGCCGCCCGGAAGCATCCCCGCAACCTTTACTTTCAATGGATATGGTGACCACTCTAAATATTGTTTAAACTCTTTTTATCAAAAATAAATACAATTTTAATATATGTGTGGCACAATTATTGGCACCCCTACGAATTCATAGAAAAATATATTTGAAGTAAATTCCCATTGACATTTTACATTTTGTAGTACACCTAATGACTAGGAACAGGGATATAAATATGAGGTAACACATAGGCCAAATTCCCTTAGTCATTCTTCACAATGGGTAAGACCAAGGTATATGGCTGTGATGTGCGGCAAAAAGATGTTGAGCTTCAGAAAATGGGAAGTGTCGATAACAAAATAGCAAAATCATTGAAAATGCCCATTTTCACTATCAGGACAATCCACTATCATGGTTCCTGTCAACTTGAAATGTTATGAATAACCCTGGAAAAGGACATATGTTTATATTGTCATAATGCATTGTGAAGAGTTCAAGCTGCCAAAATATCTCCAAGGATCACATCTGCATCTTCAGGTTAGAAAAGTCCAAAACTACAATCCGATATCATGACAAGTTATTTGAAAGGATTTCAAGAAAGAGTCTCTACTCTTATCCAAAAAAAAAAAAAAAAACTCAGGTGTCTTCAGTTTGCCAGACACTACTGGAACTTCAAATGGGTTCGGGTTCTATGGTCAGATGAAACCAAAATAGAGTTTTTTGGCAATAAACACCAGAGGTGGGTTTGGCGCACACATAGATGTAGCCATATGAAAAATTACCACATGCCCACGGTTAAAAATGATGGTGGCTATTTAATGTTTTGGGGTTGTTGTTCTGCCAGAGAACCTGGACATTTTGTTAGGCTACATGGCATCATGGACTCCTGTGGGTTCAACTAAAGATACGAGTCCACCAGCTTTGGCCTCAAAATTTGAAGGATCTGGAGAGATTCTCTTTCACAGCCCTCTTTGCTCATATTTACCAAGGGTGATAATATTAGTAGAGAGCATTATATATTTATTGAAAACTGAGTTGGTCACTTTTTTTGTTTGTTTTTTATCACTAAACAAAAAAGTGACCAACCGGTGGCCCATCCCCTGCAGTTCAAGTTAATTGATCACGTGAACATACTACCAAGGGGAGGGGACAGACATCGAAAATGTCTTTGTTTAGAGTCAAAATGGATGTATAAACGCAACACCCTTTGCCCAGTGGGACATAATGTTAGCCTGGAAAAAAATGTGAACTAGCAATTGACCTTTTAATGATGACCATTCTGATATCATAGAACTTTCAAGTTTTGTGGACCTCTAAGAATGAGAATATCACTATCCATATTTTATGAGAGCAACCAAATCCACTAAATTGACATTTGAATATTGCATGTACTTCTCCCTCTCTATTAGACTAATATATCTATTATTCATACCCTAGGTCAGTTATCTTACCCATTATAGATAGACGATTGCCCCTACTATACTATGCCCCTAAGGGGGATGGGCACTCGCACATAGCTTGAGGCAATATAGTGATGGCCATATTCAAATTATGTCCTCCTTGATAGAGTTTAGCACAATATACAACAGTGTACTCGGTCCCCTTTGGTAATGTATAGCTTACATACATATAGTTAAACAACACATAGTCCATTTACCAATTGTGGGGATATACACATATAATAACGCTCACTGCAGGCTGACTGTCATATTAGATTGTGTCCCATTATCTCCGCTAACATATTTAGTGTAATGTATTTAACACTCCCTTATGTGCTCTATATATGGGTTGCAGATAGAAGCTGTAATTGAAATGTTATATGTGTTGTTATTTTTACAGTAGGGGTTGCTGCATTTTTATAGTAGGGGTTGCTATATAGTGTAAAGCAAGGGCTGCTGATAGAAATTTTCAAATCTTTGCTGTAGGTATTATATATTATATTTTTTTGCTATGTAATGTTTCAACCAATATGTTTCCCCTAATGCCTCTCCCCTAATAATCAGTCTTTAAGAAGACTCTAACATGGAGGCATGCTATTATGAATTTAAACCAGTGGTGGCGCTGGCACTATCTAATGAGAGAATAGGATAGGAACGCCATGTAGGTATCCATGACAATGGCGGGTAACATCCCTGGGATGTCCCCTAGTGATGACGTCAGAGGTACATGACAGGGTGAGCACAAACACGGCGGTGTAACACGCCTGTAACATTGTATACAGAGGATCTAGAAGTCTAAGCCATAAGGTAAACTCTCAAAGAATATGATTTAATAGCCTCTGATATTTACTAACAGACCTATAGGAATATGACATTGATAAACTTGTATCTGATATGTGATAGGGACTTTAACCCCGTGACCTTTTATAATGGGAGTGAATGGGAAGCTGACTATTCGCAAGCACTCTTTGTATTTAACATGATCACTTTACATCATATATATGGATTGTTGTGGAAGATAGATTCAACATATATTGATTTTGTGGTTTGCTTTAAATGTAATGTGTATTCAGTGATGTCATTGTTTACTTGGAGGATCGCCATGACTACGGTTGTGGTGCAATTTTTCTCACTGGTGGCGGGGCTTATACTTTTTGAATTACCACTTGTTTTTGCTTGTTATATTAAACTTCACTTGTTCACTTGTCCTGGCCGCATTACTGTTCTCAGCCCGTTGCCCTGGTTACCGGACGTGCTTTATTTTTTAGCAACGCCGCATCTGGTAACCACGGTAACAGGCTGACCCTGCGCAGTGGTGTGGCCAGCACGCCAGGGAGTTTCCGGGTTGGCGGCGTGGGTGTTTGGTGGAGGGTACATATTGAGTAAGGTACTTGCACTTTTTTACTTTATGTGGTCTGAGGACGGGGATAATATCCCCGAAACATCACTGCTATGATTGAATAAACTATATGTTTTCATTTGCAAAGACACGGTGAGTGCTTTTCATTACGCTTGTTTGGAACACTGTTAAATGCGTCCTGGGCAGCTGACTTTTGAAAGTGTGTGCAGAGTCCTGAAGAGGAGTTTTGTGTTATTTTGGCTCTTTTTGTACGCTAAATTGTTGAACTTTTCTAATCCGAACTACTCTCAGTTACTTTGATTTTATTATGGAGACATCTGATCCTTTGTCTGATACTACAGGGGGTGTAAGTGAGGAAATTCAAGGGGTACTGTATTTAACTACACTGAAGATGATGCAGACAAAGAGCTAAAGGAACAGCCCACGCATCTATACACCAAATGGTTGAATTTAAGAAAAAGAAAGATTGACTTTTCCTGTATGGGTTATTCCTGTTGGAATACCATAGAATTGTTTTTATCCCTAGGGGTTTCAGAGTCAAACATATCCCTATTATAGGGAGGAACAACACTGCCTTTTGCATAAGGTGGTGCAGCATTTTGAACAAGTGCTCGTTAGATCTTGCTTTTGGTGATTGAGGAAGTAAGAGCATTAATGTCTAAAGCTGAAGCTGAAATACAACATTTTGAGGAAACGTACAAACCTACCTTAGAAGCTGATCAGGAACATAACCGGCTAGAGATATTAAATAAACAAGTGCAGAAATTTGAGGCAGAATTGATTAACTTTAAAAACCGTAAGTGGGATACGGTTTCTTTGGACTATAAAGAGAAAAGGGTTTATAGGTGGTTGCTCTCCACTGATGAACGACAGGCATTGATTGATAACAGGCCTAAAAGACCCCACTATTACAGGCCATGCAAAATTACCATGGTAGATACTTCTGGTAATAGTTCAGACTCAGATGTACCCTCTAATTTAGGTACACAGAAGGGAGCCTATACAGGCGGAGTGGTGACACAATCAAAAAACTGGGAGGCACAAGACACATGTCAGGAGAGGGGGTGGTATGTGAAAGACCACCAAGAGCAAGGCGCAGAATGCAGACCCTGACATTGTGATTAACCTGCACTCTTACCAATTGTCAGCTCTAGAGTCTAGAATATTAAACAAGGGCCTCTCTTTCATTTCTACAACATTCCTCAAACCATTTTGATATGTTCATTGATGTACAAAAATGTTAACGGAATTTGAGAACCAAGGAGCATTTTGATATGACTTCAAGATATTCTACTATAAGGGACACCACACAGTTGAAACAAAAAGCCGATATGATCCGATTAGCTTGAATCCCAGTATTAAGACCTAAACTAGGTTGCTATCGGAACAGAAAAATTAGATGTGTGCACTGGCTAAACCACAGTGTGGAAATAATATGTCAGGAGAAGAGAGGATGGCTTTGGAAATGTTAAACAATAGAAAGGACCTGGTCTTCAGGGAAGCAGATAAGGGGGGTGCATTGGTCATACTTGACTATGCTTACTATCAGCAAGAAATATTATTACAATTGGAGGATGAGAGCACCGATAAACAACTTCCCCCTGACCCCACAAAACTATTCAAGTTACAGATTGATCAGGTCCTAAACCAGGCTTTCCAGGACGGATGGCTGAATAAGAATGATGCGGGCATTATGAAAGTACAACATCCTGGCATCCCAGCCTTCTACACCTTGCCTAAGATACACAATCATTCCACTCGTTCACCGGGCAGACCAATAGTGTCATCCATTGGGTCCCTCTTACAACCAATTGCCATATTCCTTGACAATATCTTGCAACCACTGGTACGCAATATGCCCTCACTCCTTCTGGATTCAATGAGCCTGATTAAAGAGATGAAGTTGCTTCCGACAATCGAAGAACCCTTATTACTGGTGACACTTGATGTGGTGAGCCTGTACACAGTGATTCCTCATGTAGAGGGACTCATGGCTATTCAAACACTGTCATATTAAGTACTTTAGGATACATTAACGATTTGTTTCTGCTGTGGGGTGGTACTGAATTGGAGTTGCAAAATTGGTTTCAAGACCTTAATGCAACGATTCCTTCCCTTCAATTTAAGATGACTTGTCACCAACAAACAGTCGACATTCTGGACTTGAGAATATATATTGAAGAAGGTCAGCTACATACAACTCTATTCAGAAAGGAAACAGATAAGAATTCCTTACTTAAGTCGATGAGTTATCATCCACCATCATTAAAAAATGCCCGGGAACAGCTGGGAGAAATAAAGACCAGATTCTTGCAAAGAGGCTATCGAGGAAAATACATTCAACAGCATTTCCGGACCTTTGAGAACATGGATTAAGACACAGCTTTGGGGACGTCCATACCACAATATAGGGGTGAGAGAATGATGTTTACAACAGCCTATATATCTGACAAAAGAGAATTACCTCAAATGGTGAAGAATAACTGGAATATTGTGGAAACAGATAAGAACTTGCCTTTTAAAGGGATGCAGCACCCTCAAGTGGGATTCAAGAGATCACGATCCATTAGGGACATTTTAGAAAAGGTGGACCCAGTACACAATTGCAGGACTACTACCTGGCTGTTATAGATGTGCCAGGTGCATGACTTGTAATGGTCTACTAACCACAAAATTCTTTACCCACCCAGGTACCAATCGCTGATATACTATCCGGCATAGAGTAACCTGCACAACTAAATTTATTGTATATGTGTTGCATTGTCCATGTGGGTTATTCTATGTTGTAAAAACAGTTGGATGATCTCTGGACGCGTATGGCCAACCATCGCACTACAATTAGAGCTGTTATAGAGAAAAAGGGGTCTGAAAAACCCGTAGCACGCCACTTTGACTGGCCATACTGTTGCTGATTTGAGATACTTGATCATTGATCACATCCCACCTCCTCTGAGAGGGGGGGATAGGGGCAGAATGTTGGTGCAGTGCAAGTCCAGGTGGATATTCAACCTGGGTACTTTGGTGCCTGGCGGTTTGAATACACACCTGTACTGGCATTGTTTCCTTTAAAAGATGGCCACTTTTAGGATATGCACAATATGGATGATTTAGATTGAGACTATTATGTGATAATAGACCAGATAGCATCTGATGTTTAGCTAAGTATAGCATTGATCGTGTATGTATTTTTCATTATCCATGATGTCTCTCTCACTTTATTTATTTTTTAGCAACACCATATCTGGTAACCCTGGCAATGGGCTGAGTCTGCGCAGTGGTGCGGCCAGGATGCTGTGGAGTTTCCGGTTTGGCGGCTTGGAGGTGTTTGGGGGAGGGTACATATGGAGTAAGGTAGATGCACATTTTTACTTTATGTGGTCTGAGGACAGGGATAATATCACTGCTATGATTGAATAAACTATATGTTTGTATTTGCAAAGACCCGGTAAGTGCTTTTCATTACACTAGTTTATATATATATATATATATATATATATATATATATATATATATATATATATATATATATACTATATATATATATATATATATATATATAAATACTTCCAAAAATCAGGGACTCACTGGACTTTTCTTAAAACTTAGAATTTTATTTCAGTAACTTAAAAGACAAACATTTCGGCACTACATTGTGCCTTTGTCAATGTCATAACAAAAACAAGAACCAGAGTGCAAAATCAATTGATTTTGGGGTGTGGAGCTGCACTCTGGTTCTCATTTTTGTTATGACATTGACAAAGGCACAATGCAGTGCCGAAACTTACTGAAATAAAATTATAAGTTTTAAGAAAAGTCCAGTGAGTGCCAGCTTTTTGGAAGTATTTGGATTTTATGACAGCAGTGCACCTTGGCATTACTTATGGTTTGATTGTGCAATCCTATCTAAGACTATATATATATATATATATATATATATATATTTAATAAAAAGAACATAGGAGTTTAAAATATTCCTAGTGCACCTTAGAGGAATTGATCTAGCACTGTGTTGGGTTAGAGCGCAAGCGTTAACTAAAAAGGATTTTTGTAGCATACCCAATATAATTCTATGGGGAAAGGCAGTTAGTGTGGTCATGATATCGAAAGTCCTGAAGTTAAAGTACTTGAGTCTTTTGCTCTTTCTAACTTTTTATTTTAAACTTGTAATATGTGTGCTAATCTGTCCTGCAACCATTTTTTAACTTAAGAATAGTTAGACCTTGAGCAAAACATAAAAAAATAAAAATAGCCCAACACTTGTAATCATGACCTGTCCTTCTGTCTACCTATCTATTTATGATATTTCATTGATCTATCAATGTACCAATTAATTGCATGATTGATACATTTAGTGAATCATCTATGTGTGAGCTGATTGATATTGCTATAATAACTTGAAAGTCTACTTTAAAGATACAAGCATTGAATCTAATGAGTAGACCAGGGCTGGGTGATTAGTGTGTAGTGAATTGTTCCTGAATTGTGATCCGTTTTTCCTTTGATTAGCAATGCAAAAAATTACATATTCTAACGGACTTCAGTATGCATTTTTTGCATTGGAATGTCTAATTTATGCTAATCATTCCTGGCAAATACTAGCTAAATCTAATTTCTTAAATGGAATCTATGTATTGGACACTACATTAGAATGACTATATATTATTTGTTTACTTGATGATAGCATTGGCTAAAAATATGTTTTTAGTTATTTATATATTATATAATAATAAACTAGTATTCACTTTGTAATATCCTCCTTATTTATACCTGTATTTGTTAATGTTTAATGAATTTTATTCTGACTCTCCATTTATGTCATTCACAGAATATATCCCTTATATAACTTCTTACATTACATTTTTGTCCTTGAACTATAGGCCCTTTAAGAGCAAATGTTGTGTCTTTAAAAAAAAAAAGTATTTTTAAAAATATCAACATGTTAATTATATTATTACTAACTCTTAAAAAAGCAAACTAATACTTCAGATTTCTTTAACATAAATTAAACCTTATTTGATTAGTTCAGTGCATAATGTAACTTTAAGAAATCCACAACTATATGCTTTGCTTTCTATTAGAATATTTATTTGGCAGTTAATTGCTGTGGGTAACACCTGTGCATCCGTTGTTGATATAAACTGTATGTATTTAACCTTTCAATGAATTATGTTTATTTACAAAATGTGATGATATTTATACAGCCGTTACTCAGGATAACATAATTTCTTTGACATATTTAAACTATATAGCAAATGTCAGCTGTATAAAACCTGGTGATTGTTTAAAAAAACAAAAAAGGAAAAAAAAGGTTAAAGGGGTGGAATTCATCTGTTTTCTTCTCCCATGGTCAACTATCTTCTGCTTTCATCTCCTGTGTTTTCTTTAATTTGTCTCCTGCTTTTTTAAAGTACATGAGGATGATAAAGATACATCAATTTAATAAAAAAGTGAAGTGATAGCCTCCCCTTCACCAATTGTAGCCTCCACTTCCCCATTTGTAGCCTCCACTTCCCCATTTGTAGCCTCCACTTCACCATTTGTAGTCTTCACTTCACCGCTTGTGGCCCTGAACTAAGCTTTTCTCTTTAATCATTTTAGCCTGTCTAACTCCACTTCTGATATAGTGCTGCATGAATACATCGTTCTCTGTTGCATCTTGGAACACCCAGGGAGATTTTTCATCTTGCACAGGGTGTTCTAGGATATGAGATTGTTACTGTACCATTGCATTCAGAAATATCATCAAAGTAGATTATTTGTTTTATCAGTTTATACAATGTTATGTGATGTAATAAGTAATCTCTTTAATTGTCATAAGCTCTTAATAACATAATATACCTCTATGTATAATATTTATTTTTGTACAAAGACCAACAAAGAATCAAGTCATATGATAATTAATAATATGTTATTTACAATCCAAAATGGGCAGCATTTTTTTCCCCATTATTGCTAAGGTAAAAAATTACACTATACTTTAAGGATTACTTTCTGTTATAATTTTTAAGCTAAACAACTAACATATTAAAGTTAATAAACATTAATTGAAACCTACTGACCTATATTTTCTCCAAAACAAAGTTTCATAACGTTCTAAAAGTTATATCTTTTATTCGCCGATGAAGTCACGTTATCCTGCCCACTATTTTCAGCACTGCATATTCAAAATACTTAAACCAATAACTTTGTGTTTAAAGCGCCATTTTGAAAACTAGGTATTGTAAACGGATTGGTACAGAGCAAAGGATACCCACGGAGTGGGTTTGGAAAACAATTCAATTTGCAGACAAGATTTCTGATATACGGTAGAGTTAATGAAATGCTATTGATAAAAAGCATATTTGGGTTAGTTAGTTAATAACAGGCATAGAAAATATTTACTTACAGTGGCCCTTTAATATGTGCAAGTCCTGTTTTGCTGATCACAATTCAAAGTCTCGATAGTTAACAACACATTTATGGCGCTATTTTTCACTTATCAAATTCTGAAGCTGAAAGAGTTTGATAGACTTCAGATAACACCTTTTGAATTCTTACCTAGTACCCAAATGGCTTTTACAATGGAACATCGGTTTTGCACAAATGTAAGCAACACTGACATTATCCCTGTCATATTGGAAAACTTTAGGAAACAATATCACTAAACAGATACAAATGATCAATTTACTGGCCCTTCAGTCTGTAATGCAATTGCTAACTCACAGAAATTTAAAAATTCTATGCTTTCGGGGGTTTTTTTTATTGCAGAATAGTAGATTAGGTTTTCAGGAGGGGCATTTATGGCAGAATCATTTTGGGATTATGATCCCCAGAAAAATCATACTGAAAATACATTCTGAAGTTCAGGAATCATCAACAACCAAAATCAAGTGCAAGATATGTTGTTCCATATAAAGTCTTTGGCATTAGTTGTAACCCAAAACATTTTGCATTCTCTTCTTAAAAATGCATTCAAATTATGTTGTTTTTTTTTTTTGTTATATACAAACATTCATATAACTTGTTTTATTATTAAAAAACAAGATGCAGGGATTATATGTAAATGGAATTAGAACAATTGCAAGAAGTACATACAAAAAACAAAGGTTTAATATAAGATTTGCTGCAGGAAATACTTATATTGCACACATTTGTCTTGATCAGACATTTGACTGAACTTTTCACTAATCACTATACATATATGTAATTTAGCCATAATTCAACAGAAAATCACATTCAATTAAACTGAGTGTTTTTGTTTGACTATTGCCTCTTTGTTTAATGCATATTTATTTAGCTGTAATAAAAAGTAGTATTTTCTTACTTATACTGGCACATTCTACATAGAAATATGTTTCAGAAGAAACCCTCAGGAGAATACATAAATTACCTTACCTTGTAGGTAGTTTTTATATTATTTTTTTTTATTTTGATTATTTGCCTTACAAATCTCATGTTTTTGGGGAAAATATTACATTCTGTTTATTTTCATTATTTTTTTTATGCTTAAGAAAGGAAAAAAACATTGATGGACATGTTGATATTGATCTAAAGAATAACTTGTAAAACCAAAATGCTGATATATATGCTACATGTAATGTTATTGCTATGTCATATTTTCAAATTTTTCATAAAAAAAAATAATTTGTCATACCATGATTCTTGTTTAATGCCCTGCTTTGATTGTTTTATTACTCATTCTGTGAACTAATTAGGTAGAAAGCTGTATTAATATTGACCTCTCATTAGCAGCTGCAACCAATAACCTTTCTCCATGGTATTTCTGCTTCCCAGATCTCATTATTTTTTGTTCATTTTTATGAGCAAACCTCGGAAAAAAAGATCTAATGCCAGACATTGCTATTGAATCTCTTTCTTTTAAGTATGCAGACCTTTCTCAGTGTACAACATTATATAATTTTAGATTGTGCAAAATCTTCACGTGTACTGAACTATAGCATCTGTATGCATTTGGTTTAAAGGGACATTCCAATTTACTTATATTATCTAATTTGCTTCATTATCTTGATCTACTTTTCTAAAAAGCATATCTAGATAGGCTTATTAGCTGCTGATTAGTGGCTGCACATAGATACCTCGTGTGATTGGCTCACCCATGTGCACTGCTATTTCTTCAACAAAGGATATCTAAAGAATAAAGCAAATTATATAATAGAAGTAAATTAGAATGTTGTTTAAAATTGTATTCTCTATCTGGATCATGACATCGTTTTTTTAAGTTTAATGTCCCTTTAACTAGTATTTAGCATTCTAAGCTTTGACCTTATGGCCAACCAGGTCCAACTATGCTCAACATTAGATGCTTTTAGTATAAAGAACTGTTAAAGCATTAAGGGAAGAACACATTTTTAATAGTGTGCTTGAAAACTGCCTTGCTTATTTGGACTAAATTGAATATTTATAGGGCAAAATTTATCATTGTGCAAAAGGACAGGATTCACATGTTGTGAACCTGTCTATATTCTATCGCAAATTGTGGGACACATATGTTCTCCATATTTACCATTGCACAAGCGAACACTTTTACAATGCTTTCTCTTTACCCTTGTGCAACCAATTGCATGACAGTAGGAGGTGATTGAAATTAAACTTGTGGGCGATCAAAAAAATTGGTTCGCTTTGTTTGGTTTCGATTTGGGCAGTAAAAAAAATTTATTTGAGACATTCGTAATAATTCGGTATGTGTCCGTAATTTGGTTTTGGAATTTATTTGTGTTGTTCTGAATTTTGAAATTTGGATGCATTCAAAACCGTTACCTAATTATTATTAATGTCGGACCGAATCTTTATTACAGACCGAATCGTTATTTCTAGCTAATGTTCCGGCTATTGCCGAAACAAAATTATGTTAAACCGCCGCCACCACCAACCATGCTGCCACTAACTAAACCTATTAACCCCTAAACTGCCATTCTGAAACATAACCGACAAGAACTAAACCTATTAAACCCTAAACCCCTCCCCACATTGCTGACAAGAACTAAGTCTATCAACCCCTAAACCACACACCCAACATCGCCGACACCAACTAAACCTATAAAGCCCTAAACCGCCATTCTGAAACATCTCCAACACAAACTAAACCTTTTAACCCCTAAACCGCTATTCTGAAACATCGCTGACACAAACTAAACCTATTAACCCCTAAACCAATCCCCACATTGCTGACAAGAACTAAGTCTATCAACCCCTAAACCGCACCCCCCACATCGCCGACACAAACTAAACCTATTAACCCCTAAACCGCCCCCCCCCCCCACATCGCCAACACAAAGCAAACCTATTAAACCCTAAACCGCACCCCCCACATTGCCGACACTAACTGAAGCTATTAACCCCTAAACCGCCATTCACAAACATCGGCAATAATATAACTAAATTAAAGTTACAATTATTAACTAATAATACCTATTTTAAAATCTAAATACAAAGTAACTGACCAATAAAACCTAAGCTAGCTACAATATAACTAATAGTGTAATTGTAGCTAGCTTAGGCCTAGATTTAGAGTTTAGCAGTCGCCGTGAAAACCAGCGTTAGAGGCTCCTAACGCTGGTTTTAGGCTACCGCCGGTATTTGGAGTCAGTCAGGAAAGGGTCTAACGCTCACTTTTCAGCCGCGACTTTTCCATACCGCAGATCCCCTTACATCAATTGCGTATCCTATCTTTTCAATGGGATCTTTCTAACTCCGGTATTTAGAGTCGTGTCTGAAGTGAGCGTTAGAAATCTAACAACAAAACTCCAGCTGCAGAAAAAAGTCAGTAGCTTTCTGGGCTAACGCCGGTTCATAAAGCTCTTAACTACTGTGCTCTAAAGTACACTAACACCCATAAACTACCTATGTACCCCTAAACCGAGGTCCCCCCACATCACCGCCACTCGATTAAATTTTTTTAACCCCTAATCTGCCGACCGCCACCTACGTTATACTTATGTACCCCTAATCTGCTGCCCCTAACAGCGTCGACCCCTATATTATATTTATTAACCACTAACCTGCCCCCCACAACGTCGCCGCCAGCTACCTACAATAATTAACCCCTAATCTGCCGACCGCCACCTACGATATACTTATGTACCCCTAATCTGCTGCCCCTAACACCGCCGACCCCTATATTATATTTATTAACCCCTAACCTGCCCCCCACAACATCGCCACCAGCTACCTACAATAATTAACCCCTAATCTGCCGACCGCCACCTACGTTATACTTATGTACACCTAATCCGCTGCCCCTAACACCGCCGACCCCTATATTATATTTATTAACCCCTAATCTGCCCCCCTCAACGTCGCCTCCACCTGCCTACACTTATTAACCCCTAATCTGCCGAGCGGACCACACCGCTACTATAATAAAGTTATTAACCCCTAATCCGCCTCACTCCCGCCTCAATAACCCTATAATAAATAGTATTAACCCCTAATCTGCCCTCCCTAACATTGCAGACACCTAACTTCAATTATTAACCGCTAATCTGCCGACCGAATCTCGCCGCTAATGTAATAAATGGATTAACCCCTAAAGCTAAGTCTAACCCTAACACCCCCTAAATTAAATATAATTTAAATCTAACGAAATAAATTAACTCTTATTAAATAAATTATTCCTATTTAAAGCTAAATACTTACCTGTAAAATAAACCCTAATATAAATTATAATTATATTATAGCTATTTTAGGATTTATATTTATTTACAGGTAACTTTGTATTTATTTTAACCAGGTACAATAGCTATTAAATAGTTAAGAACTATTTAATAGCTAAAATAGTTAAAATAATTACAAATTTACCTGTAAAATAAATCCTAACCTAAGTTACTATTAAACCTAACACTACACTATCAATAAATTAATTAAATAAAATACCTACAATTACCTACAATTAAACCTAACACTACACTATCAATAAATGAATTAAATACAATATCTACAAATAAATACAATTAAATAAACTAACTAAAGTACAAAAAATAAAAAAATATTTACAAACATTAGAAAAATATTATAACAATTTTAAACTAATTACACATACTCTAAGCCCCCTAATAAAATAACAAAGCCCCCCAAAATAAAAAAATGCCCTACCCTATTCTTAATTACAAAAGTTCAAAGCTCTTTTACCTTACCAGCCATGAACAGGGCCCTTTGCGGGGCATGCCCCAAGAAATTCAGCTCTTTTGCCTGTAAAAAAAACACATACAATACCCCCCCCCCCCAACATTACAACCCACCACCCACATACCCCTAATCTAACGTAAACCCCCCTTAAATAAACCTAACACTAAGCCCCTGAAGATCTTCCTACCTTATCTTCACCTCACCGGGTATCACCGATCCGTCCTGGCTCCAAAATCTTCATCCAAGCCCAAGCGGGGGCTAGACATCCATCATCCGACGGCTGAAGAAGTCCAGAAGAGGGTTCAAAGTCTTCATCCTATCCGGGAAGAAGAGTAGATCCGGACCGGCAACCATCTTCTTCCAAGAGGCATCTTCTATCTTCATCCGATGAGGACCGGCTCCATCGTGAAGACCTCCAGCGCAGACCCATCTTCTTCCGACGACGTCCAACTGAAGAATGACGGTTCCTTTAAGGGACGTCATCCAAGATGGCATCCCTCGAATTCCGATTGGCTGATAGGATTCTATCAGCCAATCGGAATTAAGGTAGGAAAATTCTAATTGGCTGATGGAATCAGCCAATCAGAATCAAGTTCAATCCGATTGGCTGATCCGATCAGCCAATCAGATTGAGCTCGCATTCTATTAGCTGATCGGAACAGCCAATAGAATGCGTTACAATATTCGTGTTTGATAGTGCAGGTGCGTTCTTTCTATCATATAATAGAATCATATATTAAGGCATACACTAATATTTGAGTGCTAAGCAAATATACTGCAAAAATTCTGCTCAAGTAGTAGAGTTTTTGCTTATTTGCTGTACACCTCCTATGTTTCTTAAAGGTTATATTTCTGACTGCACAAGTGCAACACTTGTTCTATGAAAATAATGAATATCCTACTACTGCTTCTTATTGAAGCACACTTTTTAAGCATCAAGTGTGTTAAAAATGCTTTTGTTGTGCATTTCACTTAAATGGACAGTATACTATAAAATTGTTATTCCCTTAATGTGTTTCCAATTACTTTTTTTACCAGCTGCAGAGTATAAAATGTATGAGATTTGCTTTTTAAGGCATATTTGTGTATATGAATTTGCTGATCTTGTGTTTTGAAGCCACAACCTAAAAAAAATGGGTTGAGCTTGTAGATATATAGATCTCATTATTTTATCACATTGAGTACATATACTTGCTTCTTTATCTTATATCTGTCCATAAACCAATCACCAATAGTTGGAGAGAACAATGGAAAATTAACATTGTATTACTTAATCTCTTCTATAACCCACTGGGAGTCCAGTTTCTTCTACTGGCTGTGTTAACACAGCTTGGTCTTGAGGCCAAAAACTTTTAGGATGGGTGGGGATACCACAGACTAAATAAACCAATTAAAATGCCAATCTAAGGTTAATGGAAATACTTGTAAACAATTTATAAAATAAAAGGGAGAACATTTTTGAGTAAACTGTCCCTTTAAGTAAAAAACTAATCTTAAACAATACCTTATATCCAATTGGGTGCTATTGTTTGTGCAAGTCCGGACTTTATCTATTGCATTCAACTTCTAATTAAGTGTTTTGTGGATTTTATTCTTTGAATCTGGAGTGATAATTCGTATGAGGTACACAGTTTCATTGAATATTTTAATTTAAATTTAAAACTCACAGAAATGTATAACCTCACTAAGATATTTTGTTTGAGATATACATATCTGTAATAAATTAACTGTAAATAGTAATAAATATTTACATGCTAGAATGTTGTCACCATCCAAACTGGATTCAAAATATGCCCTAGGGGAAGGTTAAAATGAAATTCAACTAGATTATGTGGTTATGATAAAAAGTCAGGGAAACTAAAAATCCAATTTTAATTAAAGGAAAATAGTGATACAGTGGTACAGAAGGCTTGTAAGAAAGTAAAATATTGAGGTATAGAGGATATTTCATCAATAAAGAAAAAGGAGGAATTAGCAATCAAACTATGTTTATTAAAAGTCATAATAAATTTGCTTTTTTTAACTTGGATTTAGCATTCATCATAATTTCTTGGGGAAAAAATTGTATTGTAAAATAAGTCTTGCAGCTTTTGTGAGTGGGCTGAATTTGGGCGTTCCTTGAATGCGCTTGAAGTTTTTTGTTGTTGTCGGATTTCTATGCCTACAGGCCTCACTGTTTTGTATTGCCGAATATAAGCTGATGACTTTGTTTCAAAATACAATGTGCTTATTAAACTGAAGAAAATGAATGTTTGTGGAACTAGAAACAAATGCCCTGTAAATTACACAAAAAGCTGTGCAATATAATTTGTATTTGTGGTAAAGGGACATTACTTAATGCTTAATAAATGCTAGGAAGATTGATGTATTCAAAGCAAAAATTACCTTAAAATGAATATGAAGATGCATTTTTTTATTTTGGTTGTTTAAATATAAGTGTAACTCTTTAGTGTCCTTAAAGCAATAGACACTGCAATTTTTGTTTCCCAGGTTTCCTTCTCTGCTTAGACCTAGGCTTACCAGAAGTCCCACATTTACTGGGATTGTCCCTGTTTGGAGGCGCTGTCCCAGTGTCCCACCCGGTTGTTCATTCTGTCCCAGTAGGGTTGCCACCTCTGGGTTTCAAATCAAGTGTCCGGGTTTCAGACCGCCTGAAACCTGGACACATTATTCAAAATGACTGGACTGTGGCTCTCCAGCATAGTTGGATGCTGGTACTTTGTTACATACAGCCCTGCTTAGCTTAACGTTCGTGTCCATCAAAGTTTACATTTAGAATTACAGGCTGAGTGAGCAGCGTAGGTTTTTTTTAATTTTGTAGTACTACTTGGTTTATTTTTCTAAGAATTTAACACCCCCCTGACCCCTGATGACATCACCTGTGAAACACATTTAGGGGAATCATATGTGTATGACCAGGAAGTGCAGACAGGTAGGATTTTTGGCGTGGATCTTGCTTTACTTTATGCAGAATAGCATTTTGGCTGTAAACTTCTTGCGTTATGGTATAGCATAGCCTCTTAAACAGCTTTAGCAGGTATGTGTTTCTTTTTGACTTATTACATTCAATGTTGTATTTATGCCTAATCGGTATTCAGTTATGTTCCTTAATTAGACACATAAAACACATATTACCCTGCAGAAATTAAATTGTGTGATGTATATGCTTGTCACTATTTTATGAAATTGGTAATTATGCCTGATGTTTGGCATTATTTGGAATCTGAGACTTAGATGAATGATTTATTTGGTAATGTTGTGTATTGGTTGCCATGACAATGTAATGGTTCTTTTTTCACTAGGGGGTCTATTTAAACTGTGTGATTCACTTGTTGTTTGACTGAGAAAGGGTACAGTATCCACAAAACATTACGCACATAAAAGCTACTACTTTAAAAGGACCAGTAATCACAGCGTCCCTTGGCCACGCCCCTGACCACACCCTCCACTGGCACAGCACCAGGTGGTCCCAGTTTCACCTTTAAAAATTACTTAGACCAGTCAGGGCATTTATAAATGAGACACTAGAGGGTTCAACCAATGACTGTGGGGAATATGGCAGTCTTAAATCTGGAGTCTGCAGTTGAAAAGGGGATAAAATAAATAATGAAGCATATTACAAAGTTGTTTATTAGACATATTTAAACATCTAATATTAAAGTCTCAAAGTGTCTAATTACCCTTTAACACAAATGCTTTTTTTATCAGGATCAAGTGCTCCCTGTCACATTTGCTCTCCCATTTGCGATTCTGTATTCCAGAGACCATTATTACTTTATATAGGAGCCAGCTCACAAGTCACTGGAAATTCTAGGTTCAGAAACTTTTTTTAGATGTGTATGTAATGACGCATCAATGTTGAAAATAGTAAAATATTACACATGAAGATATTGTTATTGTCACTAAAGGACTTGTAAGCCAGATATTTTGCAATTGTTTAACTACTTGGTTTTCAAGAAAGATTCAATTTTTGGAAACTTAGGAGTTAAATATTAGACCAATGATAACCTAAGAATCTCAATTGTGTTCAGAGCCATGCTATATTTACTGCAGGCTGGGTGCCTTTGCACAATCAGTGCTGCGCTTCGGTGAGAATTGGAGTTGGTGCGCTGCTGGAATAGAATATGCTGTTGACAGAGCCAGGGTCTGCGCTAAGTAATGTTGGGTTAGCGCAGCTGGCTCTTTAGATGCCCTGATGTCTTTACTATGCATTTTTAGGTGTCTGTGTGCTATCTTAAAGAGACAGTCTACACTAAAATTGTTATTGTTTGAAAAGATAGATAATGCCTTTAATAACCATTCCCCAGCTTTGCACAATCAACATTGATATATTAATATACTTTATAACATTTAAACCTTTAAATATCTACACGCTTCTAAGCCACTATAGACAGCCTCTTATCACATGATTTTTTATTTGCTTTTTCACAACAGGAGATTGCTAGTTCATGTGGACCATATAGATAACGTGTTCACGCACGAGGAGTTATTTAAGATTTAGCACAACACAGTACTATATGCAAGTCAATAGATAATAAATTAAAAGTCATGTGATCAGGGGGCTGTCAGAAGATGCTTAGATACAAGGTAATCACAGAGGTAAAAAGTATATTAATTTTACTGTAAATACCTGATAATAATAATAATAATAATAATAATAATAATAATAATACTGTGTTGGCTATGCAAAACTGGGGAATGGATAATAAAGGGATTATCTATCTTTTAAAACAATAAAAATGATATTGTAGACTGTTCCTTTAAGTGTGTTTTATATCCCTTTACCTAGAAGTGACATTGGCCTTGTTCCCGGTGCTTGCCCTGAATGGTAGGTGATAAAAGGTAATTCAGTGCTTTGTTATTTATATAGAGACTAACACATTCTTATTGTTCACCTGTTTATTGTTCTTCACTCTAGCAAAATCTCTGGATTACGCTACCAGTCTGACCCTTGTACTAATATACACTTCCTAAGGATTCATTTACTGGCTTTTGTAACTGCGCCCTTTAATCTGCACCTGACTTATCCTTCTACTTTGATGCAAGGTTTCACAATGATCTAGTTTTGACCCCTGGCTTGGTCATGGATTGTTCTACTATTACCATGATAACTACCTGCTGCTCGCTCTCTGCGCAGCCGGTACCTGTAGACAAGTCATTTAAAATTTAATTTTAAAATAAAAATGATACAATGAGGTTTTGGAATTTTGTTTGCTGTTGAACTCTACTACTCCTGTTGAGTATCGAAGAAAGAGGTATTTAGGCTATAGTTAATTCCACACTACCTATTGCTGCTATAAATTGTGCCTTGAATTCAAACCATAAAATTAAAAATAAAACTACAAAATCAAATGATCAGATGCAGAAAATGTGAGAACCAAAGGAAAAAGAAAACATGACTGCTAATTGATTAGCTATTTATGATGACCGCCTGTAAGGAATTGGAAACTTTCATTATTCCATGCACAAATAATTAATCAAACAGTTAGGGCCAGATTACAAGTGGTGCACTATTTAGCACTTTCGCTCAAGTGTAAACTTCACTACAATTAAGCTTTTACCACACGTTGGGTAGCATGAATATTACAATTTGAAAGTAAAATGTTTGCGTGGAAGCAAAACCTGACGAGTGCTAGCCAAATATTGTGACAGTGTTAACATATTCTCTCCTTAAAAGTCAATAGAGAGAAGGGGAAAAAAAACTAACACCTATCGCTTGCACTCAAACCCAAGAGTAGTTATGTATATTAGATATTACAATGTTCTTCACATACAGAACAACGAAAAGTGTTTGTACACATATATATATATATATATATATATACCCATACCATTATATTTATTCCTATAGATATTAAGGTATATCTATTTTACATTAACATTATTATATATATATATATATATATATATATATATATGTATATATATATATATATACAAAATAAACAGATAGAGTCCAGCACTTATTGAATTGCTTTAACCTGGCTGTGTGCTCGTTACAATGGGCTATCAGCAAAAACCCAAACACATACAGTCCATATGTAGAAAGTAACAGCACCACTGCATCAATTTTCTTAAAGGTGAATTATTTCTTTATTGGAGATATCACAACAATAATTAAGGACCATGTAGGTCCGAAACGTCGCTGTTTTATTGTTGTGATATCTCCAATATAGAAATAATTTATCTCCAATAAAGAAATAATTCACCTTTAAGAAAATTGATGCAGTGGTGCTGTTACTTTCTACATATGGACTATATATATATATATATATATATATATATATATATATATATATATATATATATATATATGTTTAATAATACATATAGGTAAATCACCAAAGAAAACATCTCTCAATCCTAGATGTAGTAAGACTTCACTTTTATTAATAGAGTTAAAATCCACACAGAAATTTCACAATGAAAAGGAATAGTGTGATGGAAATCAGCTTGCACGTTTTGGCGGTAAGCCGTAGTCATAGCCTAAGGTTCCATCACACTGTGCACATAGAAATAGCATATACTCGTTTTCTATTAATTACAAAAAACACCCTACTTCTCTTCTTAAAGTAATAATGTTGTCTGCAACTCAGTAAAACAGAGAGAAGAACTATTATTCTTATATTGCACGCAATCTTTTGATCATTTTAAATGTATGTAAATTGTGTCATAAAAGTTTATAAATTAATAAATAAACATTTCTAATAGTAATCTTATATGATCAGGATGCTTGACATTTCACTACAAATGCTTGTGCAATGTTAAATGCAGACAGCGTATGCAGTCAGCATTTAGCAAAGCAGGGTGGACATGATTCGCTATATCGAATCATGTCCAACCAGGGTAAGATAAATCTACTCCATAGTCTGAATTCAATCCACAAGGGACTTTAGTTTAAAGTCTAAAAACGCAGTACATCTCTCTTTTACACAATATCTTGTATCCGTCTCCTCCTCTCTTTGGCACATTAACTTTTTCTATTGCGCACCATTTAAAAGAATTAAGTTGTTTATTATGGTGTATCGCAAAGTGTTGCACCAGAGGGGTGGACATTTTACCTGCACCTATTGTGGATAAATATTCTCTCATACGTGAATTTATATCTCTGGTAGTGAGTCCTGTATATTGAATTTTGCATAATTCACAACTAATCAGGTATATCATAAATGAGGAAGTACAATTTAGGCAGCTATCAATATTAAAAGTTTGGTTTGTGGAGTAAGAGGTAAATGTTTTAGTTACTGATGCATATTCACAGGGTTTGCATTTGGTGTGTCTACATTTGTACATTCCTTTATGTTGCAACCATGTACTATTTGATACAGTGGAGTTCAAATGAGATGGAGACACCAAATTGCCTATTGTTTTTCATTGCACTACAGCAATGCAATGAGAGTTTCATTTTTCTTTCCACAGATAGTTATGTACCTATCTGTGCTTAGCTGCTGGAAGTGTCTCTCTATTAACTCCTGAGCCTGCCTCAGCAAAGCAGATGTTCACAGAGGGTCTGAAGGCAGTGCTGAGTGAGAAAAGTCCCATGTTCAGAGAGAACAAAGGTCTGAGATCACAGGCATTGTGATGTCACTGTCAACTTTCTGCCTTAAAGGTACAGCAAGGCTATTGAGTACAGCCCTGCCTTGGGAAGCCTGCAAGTTCCCAAAGACAAGTACCCTTACCCAAACCACTGCAGCCAGGACAGGCCATGTTTCTACTGCCAAGTCTGCAAAATGTTTTTTTTTTTCTCACGTTATTCCTAAAGCTATGCTACATAACATAACATACAGGGGGAAGTTGGAGTGACTGTCAAGTTTAAAAAGTAAGTATTTTCACGACAGGAGTGAAATAAAAGTATGGTGTAACAGAGACAGGCAGATTTATAAAATTAACAAAATGTTCGTCTAGTCTAGTATATATAGTAGTATAGTACTATAATATGTAACAGGAAGGTTATTCTGAAAGCAGAACAATGGACTATATTGATGTCAATCACAAATTTGCCATTTTTTATCCAATTAAAATAAGAATCCAATCAACAGGAAGGGAATAAAAGGATCCCTATGATATACAGGCGTATGCTTGATAAAGGCGTTTAAAGAGTTTAGCTGAAACGCGTTGCAATACACCAGTGTAAAACAACCAGTTTGAACCATCCTGATCCCAGTGTTCCACTTTTGACCAAAACAGCATGGGGAAGTGAAACAGAGACCAGAATAATGTCTCCTGATACAAGGTTAGACCGTTTCCTTCCCGTACTTTGGTGTTCCCCAAAAACACAGAGGAGTCACAAACATTTTGTGAATGTTATGAATCCACCTAACACTTAATAGGCATGACCAGATTTGGATACTAATAGAAGGTTCTCTGAATATATTAAACTCAGATATCCAAACTAATTCAGGCACCTTTTTTATATCACTTCTGATGAACTATTTACCGAACTTTGATGAATAATTTATCGAACTTTGATACGCATATTATATCTGCATTTTTGCATCCACAAGGCTTTTATTAGACACCTAATTTTTATCTATTCGGGAATCTATTTTTATCAATTTGGGAATCTATTTTTATATGTTTTAAGGTTGGCCAACCTCTATTGTATTGTATTTATTAGTTCTTTACTACTATACTATATATTTTATTATATGTTTTATGTGCACTATACAGAGATTTCTTCCTTTTCATATATTGACATTTCTTTATACTGACTTTATCAAATTTATTGAATATATTGAATATAGACGTATATGTTAAAATAAACACATTTTCGGCATACACACTAGTTTGTGTCTTTCATATCCATTTTGATAACAACAGGATATTCACCTAATCAGGTTAATTATTGATGCCATATCTTATCGCTTTTAATTAACATACTATAACTACTATCTTAGTCCACCTATCAATTTGTTTGTAATTAGCTTAGTTTAGCGCTTGTTTTTCCTATATTTCTTTCTGTTTTGACATTAAGATACCCTAGGGGGTACTTTGGTTTAGGGAGCTTACAAACACCCAGCGCAGAAAGTGTAAATCCGCACTCTAGTCTAACAGAGGCTGGACAGTCTATGAGTAAGCACCACTAGGGGGTGTGAAATGCAGCAGACTCCTCCTCTCCTAGATGCTGCCCTGTCTGCATGTTGTGTTTTTTTAATTTGGATGCAATACATTTTGGATAATATTTTACAGCACTCATCAACGCACTGTTTTTTCTATTTTGTGCTTGGCTTTCAGCTTGCGGTTTGATCAACCACATTATCAGCACTCCAAGCTGGGGGAAATTTTATAGTGATGCACCTCCAGGTTGGATGCTCGGAAAGGCCTGGAGCCACGGTATGAGCGTTTAGAGATTAATTTAACCCAGAAAAAGAGAGATATTCTGGATGCATCATCTCAAAACTATGCACTTCACAGGTCTAAATAAAGAAATTGATATAGCAGCTTTCCTCTAATCATCAAAAAATCTAAAAGAAATATGGAGGAAACAAATTTAACATACAAACAGGAGGTGTTTATTAAATATTTTAATTACAATTTTTATTTAAGGTTGTTATTTCAGCAGTTAAAATAGTATTCTGTTTTGATTTATCAGTGTTAAAAACGGATTATTTGTTTCACATATCAGTTGGTATTTAAATAAATAGTCTTTTAAAAAAAGATTTTGAACAAATATTCCCCAAATTGCTACAACGTATAACATTAGCAAAATAATCTCTTTGTTTCAAGCATGAAACAAATTAAGTATCCCCTAAAAACCATGCATGAAGAGATAATAATTGCCTTACTGTACATAAATATTTCAACAATTTTGTTATTAAAATCCAAGACAAATAAATCTTAGAATTCTTATAATTCCCCGTAATAGTAAGAATAGGCAGATTCTGTTACATTAGATACATTAGAACAGTGCTTAACTACTCAATAGGAACAGAGAGGAGAAACAGGCAAACCCTCTGACCAAGTAATACATTCTCGAAACGTGTAAGGGGTCCGCCCAGCACTGACATCACTTCTGGTCCAGCGAGACTACCAAGAGTAACTTGCAGATTAGGACAGGAGCGTTCTCCCTCACTAATTAAAGGAATGTTCAACCAACGATCAAGGACGTTCAATCTAACATTTGATCTTATATTCTTATTTGGAAGGACAAAAAGTGTTTTAAAAATAAACCTTCACATATATAACAAATTGCTACTAGATTGGTGTTATAATCTTTATACCAAGAAGAAGTGCACTACCATACTCAAAGAGGTGGATGCCGAAGAAATCTGTACAACAGACAGGCAAATACACATACCGCACTAGTTTGAGGTTAAAATAGGTGAGCGAGTTTTCATTTGACCTATTATACACAGTGAAATGTTACTTAACATACTACAGGGAGTGCAGAATTATTAGGCAAGTTGCATTTTTTAGGATTAATTTTATTATTGAACAACAACCATGTTCTCAATGAACCCAAAAAACTCATTAATATCAAAGCTGAATAGTTTTGGAAGTAGTTTTTAGTTTGTTTTTAGTTATAGCTATTTTAGGGGGATATCTGTGTGTGCAGGTGACTATTACTGTGCATAATTATTAGGCAACTTAACAAAAAACAAATATATACCCATTTCAATTATTTATTTTTACCAGTGAAACCAATATAACATCTCAACATTCCCAAATATACATTTGTGACATTCAAAAACAAAACAAAAACAAATCAGTGACAAATATAGCCACCTTTCTTTGCAAGGACACTCAAAAGCCTGCCATCCATGGATTCTTTCAGTGTTTTGATCTGTTCACCATCAACATTGCGTGCAGCAGCAACCACAGCCTCCCAGACACTGTTCAGAGAGGTGTACTGTTTTCCCTCCTTGTAAATCTCACATTTGATGATGGACCACAGGTTCTCAATTTCTTCTTTTATACCCTTTCTTGCCAGCCACGCTGTGGAGTACTTGGACGCGTGTGATGGAGCATTGTCCTGCATGAAAATCATGTTTTTCTTGAAGGATGCAGACTTCTTCCTGTACCACTGCTTGAAGAAGGTGTCTTCCAGAAACTGGCAGTAGGACTGGGAGTTGAGCTTGACTCCATCCACAACCCGAAAAGGCCCCACAAGCTCATCTTTGATGATACCAGCCCAAACCAGTACTCCACCTCCACCTTGCTGGCGTCTGAGTCGGACTGGAGCTCTCTGCCCTTTACCAATCCAGCCACGGGCCCATCCATCTGGCCCATCAAGACTCACTCTCATTTCATCAGTCCATAAAACCTTAGAAAAATCAGTCTTGAGATATTTCTTGGCCCAGTCTTAACGTTTCAGCTTGTGTGTCTTGTTCAGTGGTGGTCGTCTTTCAGCCTTTCTTACCTTGGCCATGTCTCTGAGTATTGCACACCTTGTGCTTTTGGGCACTCCAGTGATGTTGCAGCTCTGAAATATTGCAAACTGGTGGCAAGTCGCATCTTGGCAGCTGCACGCTTGACTTTTCTCAGTTCATGGGCAGTTATTTCGTGCCTTGGTTTTTCCACACGCTTCTTGCAACCTTGTTGACTATTTTGAATGAAACGCTTGATTGTTCGATGATGACGCTTCAGAAGCTTTGCAATTTTAAGAGTGCTGCATCCCTCTGCAAGATATCTCACTATTTTTGACTTTTCTGAGCCTGTCAAATCCTTCTTTTGACCCATTTTGCCAAAGGAAAGGAAGTTGCCTAATAATTATGCACACCTGATATAAGGTGTTGATGTCATTAGACCACACCCCTTCTCATTACAGAGATGCACATCACCTAATATGCTTAATTGGTAGTAGGCTTTCGAGCCTATACAGCTTGGCGTAAGACAACATGCATAAAGAGGATGATGTGGTCAAAATACTCATTTGCCTAATAATTCTGCACTCCCTGTACACCATAAGTGGCTTTTCTTCTTTCTTTCTCTTTTCTTTCCTACACTGCTTCTTGACATTATTTTAGGCAGCTCTCTCCCTCCTCCCTATGTATTTTTGTTGTATTTTACTGTATTCTGCTTGCTCTGTTTTCATTTCACACCTACCCCTATCTAGCTAACCAGCCCACCTACCTTCCTGCTGTATTTAATGTTGCTCCCAGCACCATTGAAGTAAGTTCTCTCTCCCTCCTCCCTATGTATTTTTGCTGTATTTTACTGTATTCTGCTTGCTCTGTTTTCATTTCCCACCTACCCCTATCCAGCTAACAAGCCCGCCCACCTTCCTGCTGTATTTAATGCTGCTCCCTGCGCGACCACGCAGCGGACGAGCACAGCGGGTGCACTGCTGGCGCACCGAAGGCACGCCAAAGGCAAGCCCATCAGCGCCCATCCGCGCACCGACCGCACCCAACGCCACAAACCTTGGCTCCAGAAACTGCCGCCACTATGACGCCAGCGCCCTCCACATGCTCAACACCGGTAGATCGTCGGCCTGCCACCACGCATCCCCGACCAACACTTTTGGACCTTTTACCTGCCGCAACTGCTCCTTCCCCTCCCTCTGTACTACAACCCAGCCAACTAACCCACCCAAAAACATACCTCAACTGCATCCTCCTCAACACCCGCTCCATCCACAAGCACGCCCTCGAAATCTGGAACCTACTAGACTCCACCTCCCCAGATGTCGCCTTCCTCACCAAAACCCGGCTAAACCCCACATCAGCACCGGACATTGCCACTGCAATACCCGAAGGCTAAAAGATTTGCCACAAAGACCGCAGCAACCGACCTGGAGGAGGCATCGCCATCATCCACAAATGCACCATCCAAGTCGCAACCAGCTCCGACGACCACTCACCAGGCCTTGAACACCTACGCTTCAAGATCCAGGTCAACCCCAACACCACCCTCCGCTGAACCCTCATCTACAGACTTCCCGGACTTTGTCCCGCCTTCTGCTACTCCATCACCAACCACATCGCACCCTATGCCCTCGCCTCAATGGACTACATCCTCCTCGGTGACCTCAACTTCCATGTTGATAACCCCAATGATCACAACACCTCCACCCTCCTGGAAAACCTCAGAACCATCGGACTGAAGCAACTCGTAAATTTCCCAACCCACTCAGCCGGCCACACCCTCGACCCTATCTTCTCCTCATCTCAGTCAATAACATCACCAAACTCCTCTGGACTGACCACCACTGCATACACTTCTCCTTCAACAAACCCACCACCCACCTCCGACAGTACCACCCACCCCGCAGAAACTGGAACAACATCACCCAAGACCAACTACACAGCACCCTAAACAAATCCTCCCCACCTACTTCCACAGACACCAATTCCTCCGCCCGCAACCTCCACCTCTGGATTACAGACTGCTCCAACATCCTCGCCCCCCTCAAAAAAACGTCCAGCCGCCAAACCACCAACAAGGCCAGCTGGTTCACCCCGGCCCTTCAGGACTCCAAACGCCACTGCAGACGATTGGAAAGAGCCTGGAGATCCAGCAAGACCCTTCTGGAAAAAAAAACTGCCTTTAAGGAAGCAATCACCACCCACCACCACCTCATAAAAACCGCCAAAAAAACAGCCATCCAAGACAGAATCAACTCTAACGCACACAACAGCAAGGAGTTGTTCTCAGACATCAAGGAATTCTCTAAAACCAACAGTGACACCACCAACATCCCACCCTCCCAGGACCTCTGCAATACCCTCACTGCCCACTTCTACCGCAAGATCCTCGACATCTATGACAGTTTCACATCTCATAACTCAACCTCCACCACCCACTCCCCCACACCCAACGACAACCCTCCTAAATTTGCCCCCCACACCACACATGGACTATCTGGTGCCCCCTCACCACAGAGGACACCCTCAGAATCATGAAATCCATCCACTCCGGCGCACCCTCTGACCCATGCCCTCATCAACTATTCAATAAAGCAAGCTACACCATCGCCCCTGAACTCTGCCGCACCATCAACTGCTCCATCAAAACCAGCACCTTCCCGGATGTCTGGAAGCACGTAGAACTGAAACCCCTGCTGAAGAAACCCTCGGCAGACCCCACAGACCCAAATAATTACTGCCCCATCTCTCTACTTTCCTTCCCAGCCAAAGTCATAGAGAAGTCCATCAACTCGCAACTTATTGACCAAATTGAGGCCAACCACACCCTGGACCACTCCCAATCTGGTTTCAGAAGCAAAACAAAGTCCTCCTCCTCGGACCCAATAAATCCGCATGGGATGACTCCTGGTGGCCCACAGCCCTCGGTCACCCTCAAATCCCAACCGACCACGCATGAAATCTAGGCTTCATCCTGGAGTCATTACTCTCCATGAACCGACAAATCAATGCCATCACCTCAACATGCTTCTACATCCTCCACCTGCTATGAAAAATTTTCAAGTGGATCTCTACAGAAACCAGGAAAACAGTCACCCACACCCTTGTCAGCAGCCGGTTTGACTATGGCAATGCACTCTGCGCCGGCTGCACCATCAAACTCCAAAAGAGACTCCAACGTATCCAGAATGCCTCAGCCAGACTCATCCTCGACATCCCTATCCAATGCCACATCACCGAACACCTAAGGAACCTTCACTGGCTCCCCATCAACAAGAGAATCACCTTCAAGCTCCTTACCCACGCGTTCAAGGCCCTACACAACATCTGACCCAAATACATAAACCACTGTGTAAATTTCTACACCCCCACCAGACAACTACGATTCGCCGACCAAGCACTCGCAGTCATCCCATGCATCAGCAAATCTACAGTGGGCGGAAGATCCTTCTCCCACATAGCAGCAAAGACATGGAACACCCTCCTGCTGCAACTAAGACAATCCACCTCCCTTACAAAGTTTAGAAAGGACCTCAAAACCTGGCTCTTCAACTGAATTCCCATCCCCTCCCCACCTCCCCCCTCCTCCTATCTGCTTTCCCTTAGCGCCTTGAGACCCTCATGGGTGATTAGTTTGCGCTCTATAAATAATATAGATAGATAGATAGATAGATGATAGATATATAGATAGATAGATAGATAGATAGATAGATATAGATAGCTAAAGCAACTTGTCCTTGTGTCAGTCAGGTTACAGCAGAAAAGCAAAATACAGGCAAGTTTATGCTTAATTGTAACAACTTTAGCTACAAAATAAAAACTTATATGGGCCAAAATATTAATTAAAGGGACAGAAAGGGCAAAATAAAACTTTCATGATTCAGGCAGAGCATGTTATTTTATACAACTTTCTAATATACATCTATTATCAAATTTTCTTTTGATATCTTTTTGTTAAGAGCAAAGCTAGGTAGGCTGATATGAGCTCTGGAGTGTGCATGTGTTTTTTGCAGTCAATGGCATCAGTGTTTGTAACTATATAAAATATTGCTATAAGCAATTTTGCAAACACTGCTGCCAGATAGCTAGAAACATGTGCACGCTCTTAAATTCACCCAGGATTACTATTTAAATGGTTATGAAACCCCAAAAAAATATTTTGTGATTCATAAAATGCATGCAATTTTAATAAAGTTTCCAATTTACCTCTATTATCAAATTTGCTTTGTTCCCATGCTATTCTGTGTTGAAGAGATACCTAGGTAGGCATCTGGAGTGCTACATGCCCTCCATGCTGCCCTCTAGTGCTCTTGCAAATGGATAACATTCTTGCATAACTGCTGCCGTATAGCGTTCAAGAAATTGACCAGCTCCTAAGCTTACTTTCCTGCTTTTCAACAAAAAATACCAAGAATGAAGAAAAGTTTAAATGTGTTTAAAATGGCTTGCTCTATCTGAAACATGAAATATTTTTTTTTTCATATCTCTTTAATAAAGAGCACCAAGAGAATTAAGAAAAATTGATAACAGAAGTAAATTGGAAGGTTGTTACAGTGTCATAATCTATCCAATCAATTTAAGTTTAATTTTGACTTTACAGCCTTTTTATTTTCTTTCAAATATAGTACTTTGTTTTCTGACTACAGTGTCCATTTAAAGCATAGATTATGTGGTTCTCAGATGTCTAGATGGAAATGAGATATTTATTTATTGGAAACATTTGTACAGCTTTCACTGAGGTCTGACCAAGGAAAAGCAGAATCACTTTTCCATGTTCCTGCTGACCTAAATCACCTTAATTAACTGAAGAACAAGTGATAATTGCAGTTAAACACTAAACTATACATATAGATTAACCTGTTTAATTCTAATAGTTGTACTTTATCATAGTAATACCAATGAAGATGTGTTGATTTATTTATTAGTTCTACATTTAGCCCTTTGTGAGACATGTTTGACCAACTTAAAAACAAATTATGCAGATAGCATTTCTAATTCAAATAAATTGCATAGGGTATGTTACTGTTACTGGGACGTGAAACAATTAATAAGCTTAGTAATACATGAGTATAATATACATGTTCTATTTGAGTTAATATTAGGACATTGATAGATTCCATGATTTGGTTTTATTTTTCTAACTTTCTAATTTATACCACATACTAGAGCTGTGCAGTATTGAAAAAAAAACAAATTTCACAATTTTTTGATGAAATATTGAGATTGCAATTTTGATTGTGATTTTATTAAAATATTTTTTAAACATACATTTTGCTTTCAAAAATGCATTTAACTGATAACAAAAGTAGTTTGTACCTTTTGCAGATGGCACTGCAGAATTAAAAGGCCAGAGAAAGGAGCCCCACCAGTTTGCCATCTTCCTTGTCTGCATAAACAAGACAAAGTGGGCACGGAGGTAAGAATCCAAATTTTATTATAACAGTCATCCAACACAATTTTGCAGATCTAAGGACTGGAGCAACAAACCCCAAGGCAAGTATGGTGGTGGTAGTGTTATATGCTGTGACACTGATGTGATGTTTCCTGCTCCACCCCCAGGAGGAGTAATCAGTACTTCTGCTGGGTTGAACTGGAGTGTTTGTGTGACTGATATGACATGTTAAAGAAGCTGTTTTGGACTTTTTTTTTATATAAATAATTGCAGTCTCATGCAATTTAGATATTGTATAGCCTTGCATCACAATTAATTTCATTGTGCAATTAACTGCAGTCCTACTGCATACCAGTAAAAGGAAAAATAAACAATACCGTGAAAAAAATTAATAACCTTAATATGCTATTTTCATTTTCTAAAAGGAGAACTGTTGCATTCATATTATTGCGCCCCTTGTATTTTCTTGATGCTTGACAATTAGAAGCAATAGTGTAAATTTTCTGCAGATAAAGGTAGCATTTATATCTATTCCGCAAACTCAATAAGATTTCCATTTTATGAATAGAGATAATACATTTAGGGGTCAATGTATTATAGTGCGAGTGGACATGATACAATGTAGCGTATCATGTCCTCTGCACATCGATAAATACTGACACCATACACTATCGGCATTTATCATTGCACCAGCAGTTTTTGTGAACTGTTGGTGCAATACCGCCCCCTGCAGATTCATGGCCAATTGGTCGCTAGTAGGGGGTGTCAATCAACCCGATCGTTTTCAATCGGGTTGATTTCTGTCCGCCGCCTCAGAGCAGGTTATGGAGCAGCGGTCCTTAGGAAGCTTGATAAATTGACCCCTGTGTCTTCTCCCCAAAAAAATCATTAGACATCAGAATATTTAATAGTCAGTTTTAGATTTTATCATTCATGATTTAGTTTATGAAAATGTAAAACAGTGGGTATATGTGATTTAGATGAGTACAAAGATCCTTTTTTTTATTAAAGCAGAAGTCATTTGGAATGTTAGAGTTATTGAAAAACAACTAGAACTGATATTTTGGAACATTTAGGTTTAATAAAAAAACACAAATGAATTAACAAGGACGTTATTTGGGTCAATTTAAGACAAACATTTATTTAATTCTACATTGATAAAACCAATTTCATAGACAAGTGGCTTGCTAATGACCTAGCTAACATAAGCGTGATACTTAATATTGTAAGTCTGTGGTAAATCTGATTTAACAGAGAAGGGCAAGTCCAGCCAATATCGCTCTAGTAGAATCTATACTTTCAATGGATATTGCAACAACACTAAATATCACTTATCTTACAAGTTGAAAGTTTTAGTTTGGGCTTGAGCACAAGCCAAAACTACACTAGAATATTTTGCTAGACTTGAGATCGAAAGTTAAGTGTAAGAGTTAAAAAAGGTTTTTCACAAAACATATCCAAAACATATCAAAATAAAGTATTATACATATATATATATATAGTTTTTGATAAAAAAATATTTAAATATTGTTAAAAAGGCTAAAATGGATATGGTAAGGTATAAGGCAACAAGTGTGTGTTGGTGTGTTTGGGATGTATATGTATATAGATAGATATATGGATAGATAGACAGATGATAGATCAATAGATGTATATGTATACATGACTATATACTGTATGTGTATACATTCATATTTATGTGTTTTTATGTGAATATGTATGTGCATGTGCATGCATATATACTTATATACACACATAACAACATGAATACATATATTTTGTAAAGGGTCAGTTTCTTAGGGCAAAAATAATCAATTCTAGTGAGGATTCCTTTACATTAAAGTCAAATATTTTACAGCAGCTTAAAAACAGAGGTTACTCAGATTCAGTGATTAATTGTGCTATCAATGGTTCTCAACCCAAGTGACCTCAAGGCTTGGTAAATTTAGTTATATATTTATATACTGTGTATATATATATATATATATATATATATATATATATACACAGAGAGAGAAAGAGAGAGAAAGAGAGAGAGAGAGAGAGAGAGAGAGTAAAGGACGCACTTTCCGAGTCTTAACTGAATATTATTTATTAATACAAAAGCGGGTGATGTTTCGGGGTGATTAGCCCCATCCTCAGATGGTCTGAGGATGGGGCTAATCACCCCGAAACTTCACCCGCTTTTGTATTAATAAATACTATTCAATTAAGACCAGGAGAGTGCGTCCTTTACTTCTCTACATGTGTACTCTTTGATTGCACCCCAGACAGCATTTCTGATTATAATTGTGTGCAGAGCCCTTGGGACTGTTTGTATATATATATATATATATATATATATATATATATAATGTCAAATAGCCGGTGGCCCAGCACTCCAACCTCTGTGGCAGAATAGTGACCAGGGTGCAATCCTCAAAGTTGAAATTTAGAGCATAGGGGAAAAGGAGGGCACTCACAGGATTTGAAATGATCAATAATATTTATTTTGAATAAATCAAAAGTTATGCGTGAAAAGTCCTGGTCGACGTTTCGGCTCTTTCATTGAGCCTTCTTCAAGACAAAAATTTTTAATCTAAAAACAACAGAAAAATCAAAATTATACAGTGAAAAATAGGTGAAGGCATACAACAAGCACACCCAACACCACATATATTTCAATTAAAAATAAAATTAAAATTAATCCGATAAACCAACGCTCATACCCAAATAAGAGAAACTGTAAATGAAAACAGCGGCATTCTCTAAGTAACCCTGTTGGCATAGAGGTAAGCCAGTAGCATTGCACAAGTGGAAACCAAGGATAATGGGAAAGTATCCTATGTCTAAGCCTCCAACTAGTCATAATGTGCATGTGTAACCTTATGCCTATATAGTAGAACCAGTGCCAAACACCATAAAAGCAAGAATACAGGTCTTTCAATGTAGATAGGTATACATGTTAGTTCCAAGGTGCCCTCTCATAAACTCGGACTTAGAAACCACATCATTTACCAAATGTGTGCTTCCCCAATCAATGCTAAACTATGCTCCCAAAGAAGCGGGCTATATCATGGCACTATAATCCTTATTGGAAAGCGGACACATGCTGGTAGAGGCATAGTACAGAAATGTTAACTCATGTTCACATCATCAAATCAGGGGCTCAGATAGACCGCTATATCCATCATAAAAAGTAATAGTAAAGACAACCCGAGTTATAACCACAATAATCCGTCATCTATATTAACGATCATCACCTTTCATAAGGATACGTATCCACAAATGGATTATAAACAAATATTCAAATGCTGGCAAGCACATCTGCGTATTTGAACTTCAGCCTACTGGAGCACATAGACAAGAATCACCCGCCCAATAAGGGAAATAGCTTTATGTCACACCGATAACTAGTCACCAAACTATTCCCAATTTAACGTTACTACCTGACACACAACAACTGTGACGTCATGCTCACAGTGCTGTAGTGATAAATACAGCTAACGGCAAGTACAAAACAGACCAAACAAATGAATAACCTGAAGTGTATGTGTTTAGACGGGAATTATCAGTAATGGCTTAAACATCCATAATTGCTAAGGGAGAGATGTTCAAGGCCTGCAAGAGCACCTTAGCGAGTATGGATATTTAATCCATTACTGATAATTTGATTTGTTTATAATCCAATTGTGGATACATATCCTTATGAAAGCTGATGATCATTAATATAGTTGGTGGATTATTGTGGTTATAACTCGGGCTGTCTTTACATAGGAGACTTTCCCATTATCCTTGGCTCCCACTTGTGCGATGTTACTGGCTCACCTGTATGCAAACTGGGTTCCTTAGAGATTGCCACTGTTTATGTGGTTTTTCATTCACAGTTTCTCTTTTTTGGGTATGAGCGTTGGTTTATCTGATTAATTTTAATTTTATTTTTAATTGAAATATATGTGGTGTTGGGTGTGCTTGTTGTATGTCTTCACCTATTTTTCACTGTATAATTTTGATTTTTCTGTTGTTTTAGTCCATATTCCTTAACTTTCATGAGCATGGAAGGCCACAAAAATTATCTTGTAATGTGCTCCATTATTCTGGGAACACCTGGGTGTCCAGCAATGAGTGAGTCATGATGGGTTTTCAGTATGGTATCTCTCAAGGCTGGAGGTATATATAACCTATTATCGTGATAGTAGAGGCCATCTGTTTTTTTATGCAGATGATCATATTGAATGTGAGGATCAGTGTCTAGTGATTGTTTTATGTCCTGTGTAAGCTGAGGTGATAGGCCAATGAAATGTTCAGTTGAAATGATGGTAGAAGGGAGTCCTGTGCAAGTTGGGTTCTTGTCCTTATGGGACAAGGCGTCAGCTTTGACGTTTTTTTCTTCCGGGTCTGTAAATGATGTGGTAGTTAAATCTTGCAAAATACAGGCTCCAACGTACCTGTCTTGAGGAAAGAGTCTTATTGGTTTGTAAATATACAAGGTTTTTTTTGTCTGTGTAAATAATAATGGGGAGCTGTGTACCTTCCAGGAGGTGTCGCCAATGTTCAAAAGAACGTTTAATCATGAGAAGTTCTTTTTCCCCAATAGGATAGTTAATCTCCACTGAAGGCAACTGGATGTATGGGATCAGTGAACGTTGTATGTTGAAGCATCCACCTCAAGGATAAACTGAAGCTTTAGATCTAGGAAGCAAAGAATAGGTGCGGTAATACATTTTTCTTTCAAATTGTTGAAAGCAAAAGTAGCATCAGAGTTCCATTTGAAGGGAGTGGTAGAGCTTGTGAAGCGGGTTAATTGCTTGGCGATATTTGAGAATCCTCTAATAAATTTTCGATAATAATTTGAGAAGCCCAAAAACCGTTGTACGTCTTTCTTGAGATGGATAATGACCAGTCTTTAATGGTGTCCACCTTATTTTCTTTCATCTGAATGTCTGAGGGACTGATATGGTAACTTAGGAATGATATTTGATTAAAGTGGAACACACACTTCTCAGGATTGGCGTAGAGATGGTGGGTCCTAAGCCTGGACAAAACCCATCTAACATGTTTGGTGTGTTTCTGCAGAGTAGTAGAATATATGAGAATATCATCGAGGTATACCACCATGCAGACGTCAAGTAGGTCTCTGAAGACATCATTAATGAAATGTTGGAAAGTTGCTGTGGCATTGCAAAGCCCGAATGGCATAACCTTATATTCATAGAGACCCTATCTTGTTCTAAAAGTGGTTAGTCACTCGTCTACCTCTCTGTGGCGAACCAGGTTATATGCACTTCTCAGGTCTAACTTAGGGAAGATTTTTGCTAAATATAAGTGTTCGATTAGTTCCGGAATCAACAGCAAGGGATACCTGTTTTTGATGGTTCCCTGTAGTCGATGATGGGTCTGAGTGAGGAGCCTATGCTTTTCAAAGAAGATACCAGAACCGGCAGGAGAAGTGGAAATCTGATAAAGCCCTTACGGAGGTTCTCTTCATAGTATGTATTTAGATGTGAGAGTTCTGGTTGGCTTAGAGGGTAGAGGTGCCCATAGGGTATTGTAGCTCTGGGTTGTAATTCAATTGGGCAGTTGTAAATGTGGTGGGGTGGTAAGCTCTCCGCCTCCTTTTTACTAAAAACATCAGAAAAATCTGAATACTCTTCAGGTAAACTAATCTCTAAGTCTAACAATTAAAGGAGTAGGTGGTGCGAAAACAGGTTTGTTGGCAGTAAGGAGAAGACAAGGTAATCTGGAGAGAATTCCATTCAATCACTGGCTGGTGGAGTTGCAGCCACTGTAGACCTAAAACAAAAGGAAAAAAATGAATACTAAGTATTCAGTATGTCCACAAGGAGTTTTCACTAGAATAGGAATTGTGTGCTGTGTGATTGGACCAGCACTTATTGGAGAGCCATCAATGACACAAATTGACACAGGGTTGATTTTCAACACTAATGGAATTTTATTTTTTATAACGAGTGATTTGTCGATAAAGTTTCCGTAAGCTCTGGAATCAACTATGGCTTCAGTGTTCAGTCTGTCTCGTTCCCACTGTAAAGATAGAGACAAAAGACAGTAAGTGCAGGTTTGGTATCAGTTGTTAAGGAGGAGTATAAAGTGTGACACTTACTCTGATTTGAGAAGAATTGGGCAGTCTTTAACTGAATGTGTGGGAGAGGCGCAGTATATACAGAGAAGCTTCATTCTCCTTCTATTCCTTTCTTCGGAGAAAAGGGGGCCCCTGATGATACCTATATCCATAGGCTCTGGGGTGCTCTTTGAAGTTGAAGGTGATTGGGTATTGTAACTTCTGTAGAGAGGTTCTGTGGAAAAGTGTTCAGACTTTCTCTCCCTGAGTCTACGATCAATCTGTATGGTAAGTTTCATTAGAGCCTCTAGGGTTTTTGGTATTTCTGTTCTGGCAAGTTCATCTTTTATTGTATCAGCTAAACCTAATCTATATTGGTATCTTGATATAACTCATTCATGGTTTTGCTGAATCCATCCAAAGATCCTAGTATGGGGTCATCGGATTTATAAAAGAAGCCCATATCCTAGGCTCGCCTCTGAGGAATGAGATTATAGTTAATACCTTTACCCTATCAGTGCAGTCCGTTTTCAGTTTCAGGGTGAATAGTAAAGAACAGGCATTTTTGAACTATCTATAGGTTCTCCTATCACCTGAGAATGTATCAGGAAGAGAAACCTGGGGTTCAGGATTGGTCTCGGTAGAGTTGGATTTTGCAACAATTGAATCTCTAATGACGCCACGTAAAGCTTCATTTTCTATTTGGAGGTCCCTGAGGCATTGCCCTAATAGGTCTACCTTATATGATAGGTTGAAAACAAATTGGGGTAGTTTTGCTGGAACCATATTTCTCATTGTTTGGCATAGTAATATGTAACGATGTTGTACTGAGGTACTGAATTTATAGATCACAGATGCATTTTTTTGTGAATACTATGATTGAATCAAATAATAAATAATGAAAAGCCTAGATTCCTATGACAAGTATTGTATGGCAATTTCCAGAAAGTATTAATTGTATCACAACCACAAACTAACAACTTATGGAAAAGTAGCCAGGAAATATTGCAAGTGAAATTAGTCAACTGTGACTTTAAGGATTAGGAATCCTGTCAGAATTGTAATCACAGGAATATGAGTAAACAATAGGTAGATGTGCAGAGTGTTTTGTTTAAATACTGGAACGGCTAGAGTAGGCAGATGCAGAGCATCCAATAAGGTCACAGTTGGGGGCGGGGCTTAAGCCTGATGCATGGAGCGGCCCGGTATTTTCTAGTATCCGGTAATTATTGTTCTGGGAATTCCTTTCTTCTTAAACTGAGAAGAGTGCCTAGATATCTTAGGCTATGCCCAGAGGAAGCTGGTTAACGTTGCACAAGGAAGAATACCGTAGTAGTCCAGATGCAGGCCAGCTAACGTAACTGAGTGTCTGATGGCAGCTGAAGGATGTATTCCGGTTACAGGTTCAGGTTGGTTAACAGCTTCTTTGTGGAGGTAGAATTAAACTTGGTAGCAGTGGGTAATCCCTGTAGTCACTGTGTTCTGAATATCTAATACCATGCTGCAGGATCAGTTAAGGAACTGTTAAGCAATTGATCCCAATTAGAAAGTTTAGCTACAATGTAGCTGTAGGAATTATATCAACATATCAAGCAGATGCTGAAAGAGTAGTCTTGAAGGAGAAAAAGAATTGCTTAAGGTATAATACTAAAAACTCAGTAGCTGTAGCGAAGCAAATGGTGAGGAGCTCAGAGGCAGAATGTTTGCTAAATGCACAACAAACAACAAATTACTAAACACTTGTATAAGGGTGTGTGCAGCTTAAATAGGCTGAAGGGGAAAGACAAGGAGGAGGAAGTACAGAGGAATCTGACAAGGAGCTAGGCGGCAGCTAGGGAGACCAGAGAGGATGGAGTTGCAATAGTCGAGGCGGGAAAGGATGAAAGAGTGGATTAAAATCTTAGTTGTGTCTTGTGTAAGTAAAATGTCTAATTTTAGAGATGTTTTTAAGGTGGAAGTGGCAGGCTTTAGCCAAGAACTGAATGTGGGAAAGTTCAGAGTCAAGTTTGACCCCAAGTCATCGGGCATGCGGGGTAGCGGTAATGATGGAATAATCAACAGTTATAGAAAATTGGGGGGTGGAGATTTTGGAGGAAGGGGAAACATAATGAGTTCAGTTTTGGAGAGATTTAGCTTAAGGTAGTGAGAGGACATCCAAGATGAGATATGAGAAAGACAGTTAGTGACATGGGTTAGTAAGGAAGGAGGTAGGTCTGGTGTAGAGAGATAGATTTGGGTGTCATTGGCATACAAATGTTATTGAAACCCGTGGGACTTTATTAAGGAACCTAATGATGATGTGTAGATTGAAATGAGAAGGGGACGGAGGACAGAGTCTTGAGGTACCCCAACATAAAGTGGTAACAGGGCAGAGGATGCTTAAGGGAAGGCTACACTAAAGGTACGGTTAGATAGATAGGAAGAGAACCACGAGAGAGCTGTGTCAGAGATTCTGAAGGATTGGAGGGTTTGGAGCAAAAGAGGGTGGTCAACAGTATCAAAGGCTGCAGACAGATCAAGGAGGATAAGCAGAGAGAAGTGGCCTTTGGATTTTGCTGTAAGTAGGTAGTTGGTAACCTTGACAATTGCTGTCTCTTTGGAGTGATGGGGAGGAAATCCAGATTGCAGTGGGTCAAGAAGAGAGTAGATAGATGTGCATATACTATCTATTCAAATAGCTTTGAGGCAAGATGAAGTAGGGAAATAGGATGGTAGTTGGATGGGGAGGTTGGATCGAGAGAAGTTTTTTTGAGGATAGGTGTGACCAGTGCATGTTTTAGAGATGAGGGAAATTTACCAGTGCTGAGGGAGAGGTTGAAGATGTGTGTGAGTATAGGGGTAAGGGTAGAAGATAGGGAGTGAAATAGCTGTGAGGAGATGGAGTGCAGGGGACAGGTAGTGAGGTGGGAGGATAGTATAAGGGCAGAAACTTCTTCCTCAGTAACAGGGGCAAAAGAGCTAAATTTATGGCTATTTGAGTTTTGGATGATTGTGAGCTTTTGAAGGGATGGGAGATTGGTATTATGTTGAAAGCTGATTTCCTATCTGATGGAGTCAATTTTGTTATCGAAGTGGCTGGCAAAATATTGATCTGAGAGCGAAGTTGTATTAGGAGGTGGGGGTGGGCGGAGAGGAGTATTGAACGTGGAAAACAGATGTTTTGGGTTAGAAGAAAGAGTAGAGATAAGAGCAGAGAAGTATTGTTGCTTAAGGGCAGAATAGTAGGAGTTCAAGATGAACTTGTAGTGAAGAAAGTCAGCTGAACTCTGAGATTTTCTCCAGTGTCACTCAGCAGTATGGAAACATCTGCGTAGGTACCGTTTCAGAAGAGTATGCCAGGGCTGAGGATGAGAGTGTGGTTTCTGAGCTATGGTAAGTGGGGCCAGATTGTCAATGACCGATGTAAGGGTGGAGTTTTAGTGGCAGATAGATTGGTCAGGGCAGGGAGAGGAGGGGATAGAAAAAAGAAGAGGTTTGAGAGAGCTAGTGAGCTGTTGCTGATCTAATGACTTGCTTCTATGAAGTTTGGTGTGAGGGGTAGAAGGAGGGGGAGTTGTAGGGAGGGATGTGATGTTGCTAGTGATGAGATGATGGTCAGAAATTTGAGAAAGTGCATTGATAGCTGAAAATCAGATCTAGGGAGTGACCATCTTTGTGAGTGAGAGAGTCAGTCCATTGTGACAGGCTGAAAGAGGAAGTGAGTTGCAGAAGTTGTTTTGCAGAAGAGGCAGTGGGATTGTCAAGAGGGATGTTGAAGTCACCAAGAATGATGGCAGTGGTGTCTGAGGAAAGGAAATAAGGAAGCCAGGCAGCAAAGTGATCTAAAAATTGAGTTAAGGATCCAGGGGGCGATATATGACTGCAAAACGTATAGACAGGGGAGAGAGTAAACAAATTAAGTGTGCTTCAAATGAAGAACTATTTAAAAATATATAGAACATATTATGTTATGGGCAGAACATTGGAATGTGAGATATTTACTGTAAATGCACAGTATAACACTTTATTAAATATGAATATTGCATAAATATGCTTTTACATGTTTTCATCTACTTAAGTGCAAAGGAATCCAATGCACTTATGTATATATATATATATATATATATATATATATATATATATATATATATATATATATGTATTTATATGTGTATATATGTATGTAAAAACATATACTGTATACACATATAAATACATCTGTACACACATAAATATATGTATATATTTATATACAAATACATCTTTACACATGTATAAGTATGTATCTCAATCTTAAAACAACAATACTTTATTTCAAAGATTAAAAAATAGCATCATGGAGATACTGGAAAATAGACAATGTGCAGGCGCAGCACCAAGGCTTACGCGTTTCGGCTAGTGAGCCGTAGTCATAGCATACTGGTGCTGTGCCTAGCAGCTGATTTTAAAACTTATGCTTATTACTTATTAGTTAAAAAATCAATCAAGAACCCGCCTGCTGGGTTGAGTCTATATGGAGAAAAACATACAGAGAAAATGGAACGATACAGATACATAAGTGTGCGATACCTTATAACAATAAACGTTTACCATCTCTATTTATTATGTGTCATTGTTGGGTCACTTTATATCCATATCAGCTGTCATGTTAGCTCCAGCTTTAAATTCATTTCCCAGCCTATGCATTACTATGTATTTAAGATTCTACCTCCTCCGGAATCCAGGACGGTCAGCTCTATATTTAACACACTTATTCACATAGATCATGCACATTTATTAGTTATCAGGATATAGATACAGTTTACTGTTCCTGTTTTCGTCTTTATTTTATCGTGTTCAGTATAGCCCTGTATTTCAATTGTTTTTCAGTCTATTTATCCCTGTTTGCAGTCACATTTTTATACATTATATGTTATACCATGATATAGTATGAACAGCATTAAAGATACAAGGTAATCATGTACTTTTATTGTTATAAGGTATCGCACACTTATGTATCTGTATCGTTCCATTTTCTCTGTATGTTTTGCGCAATCTCCATATCAGTGACGTGCAGTGAGCTCAGAGGCTAGTGAGGCAGTGGCTATGATAGGCCTGAGAAGCACATATATGAACCTAATAGAGGTAACTTAAATTTACGATTAAATTAGCCGGTTACACAATGACGATTAGAATAGTATCTAATATCTTGTATTTAAGCCTCTGCAGACAGTCCCCTTATCTCAGGGCTATTTATTTATTATCTATTGACTTGCATTTTAGCCAGTTAGTGCTGTGTCCTGCACAACCCCACAGGAGAGAGCACAATGTTATCTATATGACACACATAAATTAGCAGTCTCTTGTTGTAAAAAAGCTAATACAAAAACATGTGATAAGAGGCTGTCTGTAGTGGCTTAAACAGTCAGAAATTTAGAGATTAAACGGTTATAAAGTATATTAATATAACAATGTTAATTGTGCAAAGCTGGGGAATGGGTAATAAAGGCATTATCTATCTTTTTAAATAATAGTGATTTTGGTGTAGACTGAATTCTGACCCAGGCAGGATGAAATACTTGCAAGCACACAAACAAGGCTTCCAAACAATCTGACCACATGTTAAAACCAGAAACTCCCTAATGCAACTAATGCATAAAAATGCAGGGGATGACTGGCAATTTTGGAACCAGGGGGTGAGTACAATTCAGTGGCCCAAGTACTAAAACCCTGCCCACTATGACATTCTATATCTAATAGTTAAATTACAAGGGAAGTAAAGCACCTAAGAAATTATAGAAATAAGGTTATAAAACAGAATTTCAATGGAAAAAAACATATATATTTATTTTTTCTAACATCAATGTATAGCCCTAGCATACTGCTGACATCATGTACATTTCCAGAAAACTGCTCACATCCATGTACAGTCCTAACATACTACTGACATCCTTGTACAGCCCCTTACAAAACCATTAATCAGGGCCCCCACACATACATAGAAACACACTTACAAACATAGATTCACATACACACAGAAACACACTAGGACATACAGAGGCACTAACACATACAGACACACACAGTGACACACACAGAAACAGACACATACAGAATCACACACAGAAATATACACTCAGATATACAAGAAGACTCACACAGACAGACACAGACAGACACGCACAGACACGCAAGCACCATCAGATACCATATACACATAGGAACCAACATACACAAAACCAGGCACCACATGCACACAAAAAGGCACCCAAAAAGCACAGACAAGAAGCCACATACATCATCACTCACACATACACAAGCACCCACAGGAATACACACTAAGAGGCTGGCTAATCCACAAATATATACAGACAAGCACACACACACTCAGATACACACACATACACATTTCCACGTGACTTTTACATGAGTTAAATATATAATAGTTGAATAAAATGTTTTATTAATATTATATGCCAGTTGTACTTGACAAGATGGAGTGCCCCCCTGCTCCTACTTACTGTGTGCCAGTAATACACTACATTTGATTAAGAGCCTTTTACAACCACTTATTACAGTTTTCTGCCACATGACTCCCTTCCCTCATTTATGCCACTCATCATATACCATATTAAATCTGCCAATCAGTTCCCCTACTCACATGAATGCCAGCTAAATGACACAATATAGCAGGCAAGATGCAAGACTCCCTGTCCCCATACATTCACTGAGAGATATCACAGCTCACTTGTGGATTTAATATGAGAACCACTAATAATAATATATCATATAAAATAATTTTTTAATACTAAAAATATAAAAACTATGCTTTTTAATAAATGACAGACTGATCATCATATTACAGAAAGACAATAAAAAGTGAGATGTTATAAACAGGAAAACCCAAAAGCATGGGAAACTGCAGTAAAAAAACATAATTTATGTAAGAACTTACCTGATAAATTCATTTCTTTCATATTAGCAAGAGTCCATGAGCTAGTGACGTATGGGATATACATTCCTACCAGGAGGGGCAAAGTTTCCCAAACCTCAAAATGCCTATAAATACACCCCTCACCACACCCACAAATCAGTTTAACGAATAGCCAAGAAGTGGGGTGATAAGAAAAAAGTGCGAAAGCATAAAAAATAAGGAATTGGAATAATTGTGCTTTATACAAAAAAATCATAACCACCACAAAAAAAGGGTGGGCCTCGTGGACTCTTGCTAATATGAAAGAAATGAATTTATCAGGTAAGTTCTTACATAAATTATGTTTTCTTTCATGTAATTAGCAAGAGTCCATGAGCTAGTGACGTATGGGATAATGAATACCCAAGATGTGGATCTTCCATGCAAGAGTCACTAGAGAGGGAGGGATAAAATAAAGACAGCCAATTCCGCTGAAAAATAATCCACACCCAAAACAAAGTTTAAATCTTATAATGAAAAAAACTGAAAATATAAGCAGAAGAATCAAACTGAAACAGCTGCCTGAAGTACTTTTCTACAAAAGACTGCTTCTGAGGAAGAAAAACACATCAAAATGGTAGAATTTAGTAAAAGTATGCAAAGAAGACCAAGTTGCTGCTTTGCAAATCTGATCAACCGAAGCTTCATTCCTAAATGCCCAGGAAGTAGAGACTGACCTAGTTGAATGAGCTGTAATCCTTTGAGGCGGAGTTCTACCTGACTCAACATAAACATGATGAACCAAAGACTTAACCACGATGACAAAGAAATGGCAGAAGCCTTCTGAACTTTCCTTGAACCAGAAAAGATAACAAATAGACTAGAAGTCTTCCGGAAATCTTAGTAGCTTCAACATAATATTTCAAAGCTCTAACTACATCCAAAGAATGCAACGATCTTTCCTTAGAGATCTTAGGATTAGGACACAATGAAGGAACTACAATTTCTCTACTAATGTTGTTAGAATTCACAACCTTAGGTAAAAATTAAAATGAAGTTCGCAAAACCGCCTTATCCTGATGAAAAAATCAGAAAAGGAGACTCACAAGAAAGAGCAGATAATTCAGAAACTCTTCTAGCAGAAGAGATAGCCAAAAGAAACAAAACTTTCTAAGAAAGTAATTTAATATCCAGCGAATGCATAGGTTCAAACGGAGGAGCTTGAAGAGCCCCTAGAACCAAATTCAAACTCCAAGGAGGAGAAATTGACTTAATAACAGGTTTTATACGAACCAAAGCTTGTAAAAAACAATAAATATCAGGAAGACTAGCAATCTTTCAAGGAACTTGCAGACAAACCTTTATCCAGATCATCCTGAAGAAACTGTAAAATTCTAGGAATTCTAAAAGAATGCCAAGAAAAATGATGAGAAGAACACCAAGAAATGTAAGTCTTCCAGACTCGATAATATATCATCCTAGATACAGATTTATGAGCCTGTAACATAGTATTAATTACGGAGTCAGAGAAACCTCTATGACTGAGAATCAAGTGTTCAAACTCCATACCTTCAAATTTAAGGATTTGAGATCCTGATGGAAAAAAAGGACCTTACGATAGAAGGTCTGGTCTTAACGGAAGAGTCCACGGTTGGCAAGTAGCCATCAGGACAAGATCCGCATACCAAAACCTGTGAGGCCATGCTGGAGCCACCAGCAGAATAAACGAACGCTCCTTTAGAATCTTGGAAATCACTCTTGGAAGAAGAACTAGAGGCGGAAAGATATAAGCAGGATGATACTTCCAAGGAAGTGACAATGCATCCACTGCTTCCGCCTGAGGATCCCTGGATCTGGACAGATACCTGGGAAGCTTCTTGTTTAGATGAGAAGCCATCAGATCTATTTCTGGAAGTCCCCATATTTGAACAATCTGAAGAAATACATCTGGGTGAAGAGACTATTCGCCCGGATGTAGCGTTTGGCGACTGAGATAATCCGCTTCCCAATTGTCTATACCTGGGATATGAACTGCAGAAATTAGACAGGAGCTGGATTCCGCCCATACAAGTATTCGAGAGACTTCTTTCATAGCCAGAGGACTGTGAGTTCCTCCTTGATGATTGACATATGCCACGGTTGTGACATTGTCCGTCTGGAAACAAATGAACGACTCTCTCTTTAGAAGAGGCCACGACTGAAGAGCTCTGAAAATTGCACGGAGTTCCAAAATGTTGATTGGTAATCTCGCCTCCTGAGATTCCAAAACCCCTTGTGCTGTCAGAAACCCCCATACAGCTCCCCAATCTGTCAGACTTGCATCTGTTGAGATCACAGTCTAGGTTGGAAGAACAAAAGAAGCCCCCTGAACTAAACGATGGTTGTCTGTCCACCACGTCAGAGAGTGTCGAACAATCGGTTTTAAAGATATTAATTGAGATATCTTTGTATAATCCCTGCACCACTGGTTCAGCATACAGAGCTGAAGAGGTTGCATGTGAAAACGAGCAAAGGGGATCGCGTCCAATGCAGCAGTCATAAGACCTAGAATTTCCATGCATAAGGCTACCGAAGGGAAAGATTGATACTGAAGGTTTCAACAAGCTGAAACCAATTTCAAACGTCTCTTGTCCGTCAGAGACAGAGTCAAGGACACTGAATCCATTAGGAAACCTAAAAAGGTTACCCTTGTCTGAGGAATCAAACGAACTTTTTGGTAAATTGATCCTCCAACCACGTTCTTGAAGAAACAACACTTATAAAAGACTGGAAAGGTTCTTTCTAGTGAAAATGAGCAAAGGGAATAGAATCCAATGCTGTGGCCATAAGACCTAAAACTTCTATGCATATATAGCAACTGAAGGAAATAATAGAGACTAAAGGTACCGACAGACGGAACCCCAAAAAAATTATCCCTTGTCTGATAGAGACAAGGACAGTGACACAAACTATCTGGAAACCTAAAAAAGGTGACCCTTGTGTGAGGAATCAAGAGCTTTTGAAAAAAAGATCCTCTAACTATGTCCTGAAGAGCAAGTGAATCATATGAGATTCCGCATCCTCAGAAAATAATCTGAATGAAAACAGAAAAATGAAAATATGCATTTATTGTATCTAATGAAAACAAATAATGCTATCAATGACCATAAAAAGGCAAAATAGTTTGAATAAAACTCCAAAACCCGGTTCCTCAAAACGAACTGGAAGAAATACCCCAGAAGATTCCAGGTCTGAGCAGCGCTTGAACCCCATGGGTGCCCAGCCATGCTTCAACAGTACCCAAAATATATAGGACAGAAACACAGTTAAAGAAAGTGTTAGCCTTACTGGAATAAAATCAAAGAAATTTGGACAAAATAGAACCAAATAAATTTCAAAGAAGTCTTAACCTGCCCCTTACCAGCCAAGCTGCAATACGGCACGTACATCGCAATATTAGGGAGCTGATTTCGAACTCCAATTATAAACATGTTACTTGGGAAAGAACTCAGGAATTCGTTCCTTAATAAGAACAACCAAACTAGTATAAGCTTAAAGTTTTAGTCTTAGAACTCAATCTTGAAGCCCAGAGTAACAGTTAAGAATTGAATCCAATTATAAAACAAATAATTGATTATTTTAGAACAAAAGAAATATGGATTTTTTTTTTATTTTTTTTTTAAAAATCACAAAATTCTTCTAGCTAAAAAAGCTAAAGACATAGATTACCCCTCATTTGTGAAAATATTCAATAAAATGAGGACACAAATGAAATTATTAGCATGATAGTCCAGTTTAAAGGACCAGCCAATACAGTGGACTTGCATAATCAATAAATGCAAAACAACAAGACAAATGCAACAGCACCTAGTCTAGTAAATGTTGTCCCTTTAACAATGCTAAAATAAATCATAATCTGATACTTGATAAATAAGATACAACTATCTAAAGGAAAATAAATACTATTTTGCTATAGAAACAATAGCATAATTAGTAGAATTAGAGATAGCCCCAATAAATTGGAGAGCCCTCCAAATTGAATTTAACTGCTGGCAAAGAATATAGTTTAAAACCTTTGAAGAAGGAATAAAAGAAAATTCTCAGCCTATTCCATTCCCTAGTATGGGGAATTGGAAAGAAAACCTCTGAAAACACAGAAGAAATAAATAGGCAGACATAGTGTCAGCTAGTCTTAAAGAACTAGTTACCTTAATATCCAAAATAATCAAAACCTTTTCAACAAAGAACAAATGTACTTTAATAATAGAAAAATAATAAAAAAGTAGATTTGTTAGTGTCAATATCTGATGAAGAAAATTTCTGAAAGAGAAAAAAACATCATCAGAGAAGGATAAATCAGAATGTTGTTGGTCATTTGAAACTTCAATAATTAAAAAAGAAGTGAAAAAGACCTAAAATTTTTATTAGAAGGCACGAAGTCAGACAAAGCCTTTAAAATAGAATCAGAAAAATATTTCTTATAAATCTTCTAAATATTTCTTGTAAGAATGGAAATATATAAAACATAAATACTAATGGATTCTGCATTTAAAAGTATATCATAATAACTTATTACAAACCATAGCTAAAGATAAACATTTATAACATTTAAAATAAATGAACTTAGCTTTGGTAGAACTGAAACTCAGTTAAGCGTTTTTCCAGAAGTGGCTTCTGATTCAGGGTCAATCTGAGACATCTTGCAATATGTAATAGAAAAAAAAACATATAAAGCAAAATTGATCAAATTCCTTAAATGACAGTTTCAGGAATGGGAAAAAAATGCCAATGAACAAGCTTCTAGCAACCAGAAGCAATAAATAATGAGACTTAAATATTGTGGAGACAACAATGACGCTCTAATTTTTTAGCGCCAAAAAAGCCGCCCACATTATTTGGTGCCAAAAATGGCGCCACATCCGGTAACGCCGACATTTTTTGGCGCAAAAACGTCAAAAAAATGACACAACTTCCGGCGACACGTATAACGCCAGAAATGACAAGAATTTTTTTGCGCCAAGAAAGTCCGTGCCAAGAATGACACAATAAAATGAAGCATTTTCAGCCCCCGCGAGCCTAACAGCCCACAGGAAAAAAGTCAAATTTTAAGGTAAGAAAAAATTGATTTATTCATATGCATTATCCCAAATATGAAACTGACTGTCTGAAAATAAGGAACGTTGAACATCCTGAATCAAGGCAAATAAATGTTTAAACACATATATTTAGAACTTTATATAAAAGTGCCCAACCATAGCTTAGAGTGTCACAGAAAATAAGACTTACTTACCCCAGGAAACTCATCTACATGTAGTAGAAAGCCAAACCAGTACTGAAACGAGAATCAGTAGAGGTAATGGTATATATAAGAGTATATCGTCGATCTGAAAAGGGAGGTAAGAGATGAATCTCTACGACCGATAACAGAGAACCTATGAAATAGACCCCGTAGAAGGAGATCATTGAATTCAAATAGGCAATACTCTCTTCACATCCCTCTGACATTCACTGCACACTGAGAGGAAAACCGGGCTCCAGCCTGCTGCGAAGCGCATATCAACGTAGAATCTAGCACAAACTTACTTCACCACCTCCATGGGAGGCAAAGTTTGTAAAATTGATTTGTGGGTGTGGTGAGGGGTGTATTTATAGGCATTTTGAGGTTTGGGAAACTTTGCCCCTCCTGGTAGGAATGTATATCCCATACGTCACTAGCTCATGGACTCTTGCTAAAGAAAGAAAAGTGTATTTATTGAAGGAAAACAACATTAGGATGACAGAGTGAAGTACTGACCTTAAATCAATCAGTCTATCTAATCCACATACATAGAAACAAAATCAGCTCAGTTTTGTTCTCTTTAGTTTTCAGTGCACATAACTAAGATACTCAGAAGTGTCTGGACCCAGTAAATCTCACCTTATATCTTGGGTGACATAGGAGTGTACTCAGCACTGACTGTTTTACAGGAGGGAAAGTACATTGTTTATTATACAGACCAGAAGAGGTTCCTGCATAAAAAAGGCACTAGCATTTACTTTTTTGCACAAGGGCACAAGCTAGTGACAACACAATACTTACTGAGAGCTGTAGTAATAAAGCATCATTTATTATACAGACCAGGAGAGGTTCCTGCATAAAAAGGCACTAGCATTTCCTTTTTTGCACAAGGGCACTAGCTAGTGACACCACAATACTTAATGAGAGCTGTAGTAATAAAGCATCATTTATTATACAGACCAGGAGAGGTTCCTGCATAAAAAATGCACTAGCTTTTCCTTTTTTGCACAAGGGCACCAGCTAGTGACAACACAAAACTTACTGAGAGCTGTAGTAATAAAGCATCATTTATTATACAGACCAGGAGAGGTTCCTGCATAAAAAAGGCACTAGCTTTTCCTTTTTTGCACAAGGGCACCAGCTAGTGACAACACAAAACTTACTGAGAGCTGTAGTAATAAAGCATCATTTATTATACAGACCAGGAGAGGTTCCTGCATAAAAAAGGCACTAGCTTTTCCTTTTTTGCACAAGGGCACCAGCTAGTAACAACACAATACTTACTGAGAGCTGTAGTAATAAAGCAAGCTCTGCAGTCAATGTTGTTAACTGGTTAAAAAGCAGCAAATTGCCAGATCACATTAAAAACAAATATTCACAATAAAAAGTTAAAATAAACTGCCAGCAAAATGTGGGAAGCTATTATCATTACCAGCACTCCTCAGTCACAACAGTCAACATTGTTAATAAGTAGAAAGCTTACAGATCACAATAAAAGCATTAATATTAAATAAAATCACTATCATTTAACAGAATGAGGAAAGCTATAAACCTTATCCCTTACTGTGCACTTCTTCCTGCAGTCCTTATTCTCCCCTCTTGTTTCTAATGAAGCCTGTGCTAGTGGGAGGGTCCCAGACTGGATCACAGTAACAGGAAGTCAGTGAACATCAGACAGGGCCAGCCCTGCATCCTGCATAACTAATAATGCCAAGAAGAGTTTTTCTTCTCTGATTGGCTCTCTCCCTAAGAGGCATCATGAGGGAGGCCTCCTATTGGTCATTATTTTTGCTTCAGGTAGTTTTAATTTACCACCAGTGGGTGGCACTGCTGCTATTGAAGAAATGTATCCATGTTTTGCTATGAAGAGATGCAGTCCTGTATGATGCCTCTCCATAGCATTACATGGGTGGAATTTTTTTTTTACAATTTTTTCTTAATTAAAATTTAACTAAACTTTGGCCCCATATGGCAGGGGAAGCAGTGCCTCCCCTGCCTCCTATGACTGCACGTCCCTGCTCCATATAGATTTAACCCAGCAGGCGGGTCCTTGATTGATTTTTTAACCAATTAGTAATAAGCATAAGTTTTAAAATCAGCTGCTAGGCACAGCACCAGTATGCTACGGCTCACTAGACGAAACGCGTAAGCCTTGGTGCCTGCACATTGTCTATTTTCCAGTATCTCCATGTTGCTATTTTTTAATCTTTGAAATAAAGTATCGTTATTTTACACTAACCAGAGCTTCCAGGACCCTTTGTTTCTATGTACTATTTCCAGACTCTCTGGAACGCTCCCAGTTGAGCTCTGTGTACCCTGGTCATGTGACTGCCTAACCTCACCCCCCAACGCCGACTCTGGATATCCACTGCCATAGACTGAGCGCAATGCTATAGGAGGAGGACCTCACCGGCCGAGACAATGTTTCCTCGGTCTAGCGTGCAGCCAGCAGAACCAGTGGGTTCACAAAGACAGCGGGAGAAGGATCATGAGTCCAGCACAGGACAAGCACAGCACTGGACAAGGTGAAGGATACCTGCTACTACAGGCCGGAGTACAGCCGAGAAAGGTGAGAGAGGCTGTAAGTCACACATGCCATTATTCCGATTGACTTTCGTTTAGCTCCAATGCATATGAGAAGTGCTTGTGTATAATTGTTCATATAGTGCTGATGAAGTACGTTTGAATTCCTTTGGTTCATATCTTTGGGGATTATTGGACTGCCCCAGGGCATTACATTATTGCTTGTTATCATTACACACATTGAATAGAGACGTGTATCATCATTTATCCCTCAAATTTCTTTTGGTGATTTGTCTCAATCTTAAAGCCATTTACCTGCCTTTTCTTTCTAATACCTGAGAACTAATATCTTTCATCCCGTATAACTTTTTTGTGCAATATTTGTTTTAATATTTTTTTAATAGAGGATGTTATTTTGAGTGTAATTGTACTTTTTAATGTCTATTTGATGTGTTTTGTGACACTTTTTTGTTTTGCAAAACAGTTAACCAGAGCTCTGACCCAGATAGCATGTATTTTTGCTGCAAGTTTCTAAATGAATTGTTAAACTCTTGCTAGACTTGCCAAGCTTCAAAAGTTTGCTGTATAATTGTTGCAAGTCTTTATTGAAAGTCTCTGGAATAGACTTGCTTTGTAAATTTGCAGCAAGTATGCCACAATTGTGTATAGCATTTGTTTTTTTTTCTGTAAAAATTGAAAATGAATTGCTAAACTCTTGCTAGACTTACCAAGCTTCAAAAGTTTGCTGCACATTTGTTGCAAGTCTGTGTATAAAGTCTTCAGAATAGACTTGCTTTGTAAATTTGCTGCAAGTTTGCCACAATTGTGTATAGTATGTGTTTTTTTCTGTTAAAATTGCAAAGGAATTGCTAAACTCTTGCTAGACTTGCCAAGCTTCAAAAGTTTGCAGCACATTTGTTGCAAGTCTGTGTAGAAAGTCTTCAGAATAGACTTGCTTTATAAATTTGCTGCAAATTTGCCACAATTGTGCATAGCTTGTGTTTTTTTCTGTTAAAATTGTAAAGGAATTGCTTAACTCTTGCTAAACTTTGCAAGCTTCAAAAGTTTGCTGCACATTTGTTGCAAGTCTGCGTAAAAAGTCTTCAGCATAGATTTGCTTTACAAATTACCTGCAAATTTTCTGCCAGATTACAAATGGCACACTATTTTTTGCGTATGAATTAATGTGCAAGTTTGCACCCTTTTGGGCACGCAGATAAGACCATTCATTTTGCAAGTTGAAAGTAAATGCAAACGCGAGACTGCAATCACGATTTAGGCTTGTCGGGTTAATGTGACTTCAGAGCTCTGGTTAACTGTTACACTTGACTAAATAGTTGTACGATACACATCAAAAACATATGTAACAGTACAGTTACATTCATATTAACACTGTCTGATAAAAATTATTGCATAAAAATATTGCATTACAAAGTTAAAAGAGTGCAAAAATATGAGATGTCTCAATTGCAATTCTGCGCTCATGTTTGCGCAATTTAGCAGCTGTTATTTTTTGTTGTTGTTCAAAATAAGGCTCCATGAAAGCCTAGGGGGAATACGATCCTACACTCACAAATTCGCAAAGCCTTTATTTCTGCATGAGGATGTGACAACGAGAGCGCAACATTTTTACTTCCAACCTGTAATAAGTACACAACTGGGTGCACAATAGTAAAAAATTGAACACAGATAACACGCTCGCAGGAGTGCAAAATTGTGCTCCTCTCTTTGGGGCATATTTATCAAGCTCCGTTGCTCCATAACTTGTCCGCTGCTCCATTACTTGTCTGCCTGCTCTGAGGCGGTGGACAGAAATCAACCCGATCTAATACAATCTGGTTGATTGACACCCCTGCTAGCGGCCAATCTGCAGGGGGCGGCATTGCACCAGCAGTTCACAAGAACTGCTGGTGCAATGATAAATGCTGAGAGTGTATGCTGTCGGCATTTATCGATGTGTGGCGGACATGATACGCTACATCATGTCCGCTCGCACATTGATAAATATGTCCCTTAATCTTGCCCTTTATGTTTCCCCTACATAATTTTAGTTTTGGTACCTAAAATTTCACTATTCCTTGATTTTACATATTTATTGATTTGAAGATACTTTGCTTTTATTATATTTACATTGAAGTCATACCGTGGAAGTAGTTATTTCTTTGACTCATCTTTTTATACTAGCTATGTCACTTTTAGCACCTTTAGAAATTATTTCAACATATATTAAAATATGTTATATAACCTAATATATAATGAAACAATGAATTTTACTATTCACCCTTTGAAAAGCTGCAAGCAAAATATTTATTATGTAACAAAGGGCCATAATCCTCATTATGAATTAGAAACTAAAATATATTCAAGGGAATCATTGTCAATATTTTTTTCTGAATTTCTTCTATCTCTTTGCTGGCAGGTTTTTTTTATCATCCAATAAGACAACTCTGTTTAACAATATTATATTCTCTTTAATAAAACACATCATAATAAAAGGTCACTTCTCTTTTTGACTCATCTGGACTCCAGTCCAGTCTGGACTATTATAGTCAGGGATCAGGGTGGGGAGCAGACACCTATGTATGCAAATGAACTGAATTTGTCAAGTTTGTGCGAGTGAAAATCAAAGGGTTGATTTATCAACACCTGTATGCATCTGCTTCCGCGCGAGCCTTTGGGCTCGCCGGAAACAGGAGTTAAGAAGCAGTGGTCTTATGACCGCTGCTCCTTAACTCATCTGCCACCTCTGAGGTGGCGGACAGCAATCAGCCAAATCAGATACGATCGGGTTGATTGACACCCCCTGCTAGCGGCAAATCGGCCACGAATGTGCAGGGGGTGGCATTGCACCAGCATTTCACTATCGATGTGCGGCAGACATGATACGCTACAGCATGTGTCATGTACACCACCGCTGTCTCTCTTTGCAGATACACTTTTTAAAATTAGTGTTTATATGCTCCTATTAGGAAAGGTAAATTTAAACAGTGATATATTTTTTTCTAGAGCATTTTTGCTAAAAAAATATGTATTGGAAAAATGATTCTATTCAAAATAGAAATGCAATGATGCACATTTTGCTTGAATGTCCCTTTAAGATGGCTAACTTGTATTTTAAATTCTGACTCTAAAGTTAAATAATACATAGTTTTATAGCGAGGCATTGTATATTTGTTGTGTTCTGGAATAAATTAAATTAAAGTTCATACTACTAGCTTTTAGCTACAGTTTACATTAGACTGTGTTTAGTATATAATATTGTGTGCAGTGTGGTCTTACCACCACAGAGGGCGCTGCGTCATTTGACTGCACTCACTGTCTCACTACCATGAACTTTCTGTGTGCTGCAGAGTCCAGACAAGCCATGTGAAATCAGGTAAGATCAGCCATTATAAACCAGAGTATCTCACTAACGCTGCACACACACACGTGCAATATGTAACTATACACTAATGATTTGTTTAGCAGCATTAGTAAGTCACCTGCTACTGCATTACACAGAACATACAAACACAACTAGATTTAAATGTTAAAGGGATAATCCAAATACAATTGAAATGTGCATCTTTATTTTTTGTTTGAAAACAAGCATTTTTGTAATATACAGACATTAGAAAATCTATCACTGTTTTATGTGAGAGATGCTACTGTTAAGTGTATGAAATATACAGACATTAGCAAACAAACTGCATCTGCTTGTGACTTTCTGATATAATGGTGTAGCTGCAGCAGTACTAGAAGGGTGGGAGCTGTATTTTTGAATTGCTTTGATGCTGTTCAGAAGCCTGGCAGGGGTTAATATTTTGTATTGTTCTTGCTGTGGGTTACAATATTTGTGCAGTTTAGAATGACTATGTCCTGCTATGTAGTTGCTGAAGGGTTAATAATGTAACCCTTGCTTGTTTAATTTGGCCCTAACTTGCAAAAGTATTATTCATATGCAAGTGAGCTGTTAGGGTCTTTTATTTAACGTGCATTAAAAAATATAGTAAATATTTTTAGGTAATTAGTGATTTTAATCTAATTTTCTTGCTGCAAATGTTTTAATTTACTTTTTGAAAAGTTTCTACTGTGATGCCTATCAAAATCTTTAACGTAAATTAAAAGACTTGCAGCAAGAAACTGAGATTAAAAACCCTTTTCCCTAAAAAAATAATCCTTGTTAACAGTCCCTTTAATATCAGTTGCCATTTATTTTGATCTAGGGCAGTGGTATTCAAACCTGTCCCCAGGCCTCCCCAAAAGGCCAGATTTTCAGGATTACCTTGGGTGAGAGCTGGTAAAGTAACCATGTTTACTAATCAGCTGATTATTTCACCTGTGCTCCAGTTCAGATATCCACAAAAAGTGGCCTTTTAGGGAGGTCTGAGGACAGGTTTTAAAACCAGTGGTCTAGGGTTACCATTGCTCAGCTGGGGGTTTATAATAATTTAGGGCTAGGCCATGAGTCATGAGTAAACTTGATTCATGCTATAGTAAATTTACTGACTCTTTTCAAGTCTATGGAGATGGTAAGTTTACTACAGCACAAGCTTAAAGGTAGATAGTAACTGCTAGAAAAAAGTGTAAGCTGAGGATAGCCTTTTTTTTTAAAAAAAAATAGAAACATATCTCTACTGTGAAACAGTTCTCTTCAGTACAGCTGCTTTTTAAAAAAAAAAACTTTACCGAGTGCGGTACATGTAATTCAACGGCATGATTGGGCTCGCTGTGATTAGACAGTGAGCCTGTGACACACTGAAAAAGCAGCTGCGCTGAAGAAGACTCTTCACAATAGGGGTATCTTTTTACAGAGAAAAACTAGGCATTTAACCCCTTAATGACCACAGCACTTTTCCATTTTCTGTCCGTTTGGGACCAAGGCTATTTTTACATTTTTGCGGTGTTTGTGTTTAGCTGTAATTTCCCTCTTACTCATTTACTGTACCCACACATATTATATACCGTTTTTCTCGCCATTAAATTAACTTTCTAAAAATACCATTATTTTCATCATATCTTATAATTTACTATAAAAAAAATTATAAAATATGAGGAAAAAATGGAAAAAAACACACTTTTTTTAACTTTGACCCCCAAAATCTGTTACACATCTACAACCACCAAAAAAAACCATGCTAAATAGTTTCTAAATTTTGTCCTGAGTTTAGAAATACCTAATATTTACATGTTCTTTGCTTTTTTTGAAAGCTATAGGGCCATAAATACAAGTAGCATTTTGCTATTTCCAAACTACTTTTTTTCAAAATTAGCGCTAGTTACATTGGAACACTAATATCTTTCAGGAATCCCTGA